>NW_012130077.1:285746-291332 GCF_000143395.1 Atta cephalotes
TATATATATATATATATACTATATATATATATATACTACACACACACACACACACACACACACACACACACACACACACACACACACACACACACACACACACACACACACACACACATAAGTTTTATGTTAAATTTCACATGCATATTAATTACACAAAAAAATTTACTAAATCTTAATATTTATTTTTTAAATAATACTAGGTAAACATTTACTTAAGTAAATATTTACTCAATAAAAAATGATAATTAAATCAAATTAATAAGTTTTATACCAAATTAATATATGTTTACGTTTAGTAACATATTTACTTAGTTATTATTCAAACAAATATTTTTTAAATTTATTTTCTAGTTATGATCTTATATATATAATCATAATACATAACAATCATTTGACATAAAACTTTTAGACGACAATTTATATATTGATACGTTGAAACGTCGCGGATTGATGACAGAGCTGAGATGGAATTCTCGCACTTGTTACAGCTTGCGGTGCACAGATCGGTACAACAACTTATCGGAACGACGTTATGATGTCATGATGACATCATCCGCCGACAGATCTGCTGCCGCTGCATCGAGCAGAACTGGCCGACACTCTAGACAGGATATTGTCGCGGCGCTCATTCACTAATTGATCCATCGTGGTGTTTTATTTAACACTAACAGCGCGCGGTTCTCAATCTAAAGTGTCGTTGACTTTACGTCGCAATTTCACGATAGGATATATTAGAATTAAGAAACTCTGGCACTTTTCAAACTGGCAACTTTGTCCAAATTAGAAAATGAACATATAATATTGAACATAATCTTAATTTTACATAGAATAAATTTAATTTGACATGCTTTGTGTTATTATGAATATTTTAGATATTATTAGATGCATTTGGATAGTATTTATGAACTATCATGTGTAAAATGATTTTTTTTAATTAAAATTCATACGTCTTTTATCACATTTTATAATTTCACAAATACTCTTTATTTTAATTAACTCATTTCAAACAGATAATGAAATGACTTCATTAATAATACCTTTTTCTTCAGCAATGCATGTAAACTCATTGAACTCTCAATAAATATTTTTCATAAGAGATGCGTAATAAGATGAGAACCGTTTCTTAAGGCAATGGTATTAATTCATAGAGTTCATAATCTATTAGTTATGTTAGCGGGCGAGCCGTTAACGAGTGTAATGGCAGCACACGCTATCTACGTGTCATTTAACTCCGACACCCTCACACCATCGATGATCTCATGTCGTAGCCAACTTGACTTGACTTAATTGTTTGTTATCATTACTGAACGCGTGCTATTGAAATTAATGTTAATCCGTCTCGGTTAACATGTGCTCTCATAAAACCTGTTTCCGGTGCATGAAGCGAGCACGCTTGATAGAATTAAGCTACTTGTGCCTGACTCTTCGCAATGAACAGGCAGTTTTTCATAAAAAGGGATGATTCCTAGAATACTTAATTTCTTTACAAGATATCATTTCCGGTATTAACAATGCCGTTCTCGACTAGTGTCGTTGTGTTACGAATAATCAGCGTTCAATGATCAGATATGCGTTGCATGCATATTATGTTTATGATTAAATAGCTGATATGCGGTAATAATAGTTATTACGTAGAGGTGGAAGAGAGCTCTATTAAATTATAAAATGCGATCTGCATTAGTAGAATTTATTATCATAATCTCGTAAGAAAAAATCGCGCATGACAAATTTGAAGCAACTAGAAAAATTATTAATTTTATTGTACTAACATACATCATTTGTGAATGGAAAAATTACAACGATGATTTGTCATCCAATATTTCATGCATTCCTATGCAATTTAATCGATATTTAATCTTAATGACTGACCTCGAAACAATTAATATTTAAACCCAACATATCGATATGGTTGCACAATCCAATACGCGAACATGCAACCAGATAAGATCGAACAAAATATTAGAAATTATCAGCAATAAAAACTGCAAGTACTGCTCATTATCCTATACATGATCAAATCTTCCTTTTTTCTGCATCCTTACCGGAAAATCCAAAGCCCGTGAACATGAAGTTATTTATCGTGAAGCACATATTCCAAGATGGAATGAAGAGTCAATTAAGAATTCTTCATTAAATTCCCGTAGCTATCTGTAATTACTGGATCATTAATGAGAGCAACCGAGTATAGTATCTGAAGAAACGAAAGATTGTAGATTATTACCGGAGATGCATCGTGATGTAAGTTATGAATTAATATCACGCTAGGTATTATCTCTGAAAAACCTTCGCTGACTAAAGCGTCGTAAAACGTAGGTACGTATTGCGCGATGCTTGATAGATATCAATAATAATTAGCATTACCAGTTCTTTTTTTCCTTTTCAACGTAGCTTTTCAAAATGGTAAACGTGAAAACGTAAGTATGAGTATGGAGTTATGTTCATCGCGATTATTCCGCTTGCGGCGATTATCAGTCCTCGCGTTGTATCGAAAGATAATGGATCGCCTTCGCGGTCTTTTCCAAGTCCGTTAAACGGCTCATCATAAATTTCACAGGCCGTTCGGGCAATCTGTAATAATATCGATCAGCGGAGTAGACACATGTGAACTATCAACCATATCTGGACCGTGCCCGATTCGTAATAAACTGCGATCAGCAGCTATCTATGGTCGCTGCGAACATAACTATATGAGTATGTATCGCGAGAGCCGGTTTTCAGCCGGTGGACAAAAGTGTACTATTGCGTCACATTATCTATTGTCGCTATGAAATTCATTATTGTGATTTTATAATTTGAAGTCTTGTGCGACAAATTGGAAGCAAATAAAGATGATTAATTTTATTATCGAGAATAATATCTCTATCTCGAAAGATTTCGAAACTTACTATTGACATTACATAAATTTTATTCGTTAATCAGAAAGCTTCATAAATTAAAATGCATTTCAAAACATATCTGAAAATGTTGTTCATTTATGGAATTTGCGTATTTGAATAGATCGTTACACGAGGCATTTATGGTCATATAACGCGAAAGCCAATTTTGGCAGCTCGGAAATAAATTATCGCGATGTGTAAAAGCTCGCTATAAAGGTAACTGTTATTTTTAAAGCGACAAATTGTACCGTGCAGCTTGTATAATAAGACAGCATCTGGTTATTTAAAAAAAAAGAAATCGATAAATAATTATTTTAAAGGATTCGCCAAAAGAAAATGTGTAGCTAATTGCGATTACGCGAATGAAAACGAGCTGTGGTGAATTAAAAATGTGCTCTGCATGAAAAATCACTATTTTCATAATAGTATCTTCTATTCTCGCGAAAAATTATTGTAAGTAGAAACGAATTTTTCGAGAGAATCCTTTGCTAGGGAGAAATTATATAAATCTGAACTATTGCGTCGCGCAAGATCGAATGATGATGCTAGTTTCGTGGGTCGGTGAGTTATTGCCTACAGGTCAATGACCACATTATGCCCTGCCTCACTAGCTACATTGAATTAGTATCGTTTATCGTCAATCAATGAGAGGAAGTCGAATGACCAGGCAGGGTCTCGGATTAGTAGTAATTTTTTTCAATTCAGCCAATATTCACTAACAAGCGGGCTTTAAATTTTATTACAAGATTGTTCACCTTATCTAACAATAACTAAAATAAGAGAGCTAGAGATTTATCAACAAATTTAAATAAATAATTTAAACATAAATGGATAATAAATGAAACATATACGCATTTCACTTCGGATGACAAAGGTTCCTTGTTTCTTCGGTTAAAGTAGTATGCTGTACATAAACCCGATTTTAACGAATCTTCTCGCGGTTAAGGCAGTCATCATAGATTACACGGAACGGAGAGCACTTTGCTCCCATTCTTGCATTTTGATTTCTCTCTTTTTCCATCAATGACGCGCTGGTAATACTTTCGAATATGCCGCCGGTTGTAACGCAGGATTTAAAAGTGTATAGACAAAGGTTATAGATTGATTCTATGAATTTGTTTTAATACCCGGGTATTAGGGATCATTAAATCTGGCATGACCGAACCGGTCGCTCTCTTATGACCATGAGGATCATAAGTCTGTGGTTACGGTCGATCGCCATTCAACGATAACACTGTTAGGTCGGTCTCGAGATTGGTTTGGTCTAATTCAAAGACAATTTTCGCTCTTTCTTAAACTCGGATTTGATTCAATGCAATTCAATGCAAAAAGCGGAGATCGAATAACAATTAAAGTGTTACTGTAAAAAAAATCATTTTTATATTAGCAAATATGTTAAGAGGTAATGTAGTTACCAGCTAAATAAAACTATACTTTCTTGTGATTTTGAATTTATAAGAAAATTTAAAAATAGCGTCCTTTCAAAGTATTTAAAATTACAGTGGCTTGAGATCTTTGTCGCACTAAAATACTCAACGTTAAATGCTTGATAATCTATTAATAAATCCTCGTATACGAGAGACGACGAGAATTTGCGAAAGATGATGGTGAATTTTCCTCGTAAGTGAAGCACGAGAATTCGGCGGTGCCTGCAAAAGTGGCAAGTAACGACTGCCGTCAGAAACGCGACAGACTGTTGTGCGTCAAGCGTGCTCGTAACAGACGCTTCGTGAAGCGCTTGTTACGATCTGGTCTTGTCCTGATACACGTTGCATTTAGTCAGGACCACCCCGTGGTCCGCGAACGCTTCTGCCCACGCAAGCGAGGGCCGTCCCGACGCTGTGGATATTTATACAGCTATTGTCCCCGAATCCAGCGTCGATAACTCAGTCTAATTACACCGAGAGCAGGACATATTGTACTCACTGAAAGAAAGATGATGGCCACGAAATAAACATTTATCATAATTGTAACAGAAGTACAGTGCCTGCTACGATGATAGCGAAATGCAATTTGTGAGAGTAAAACCTTTATGAATATAAATCGATAATCTTCTTAACATCTTACTCAGTTTCTATAATGCATTATTATTACTTTTACATGCTTTATATGTCATACATACCTTTTTTTATTTCTATTTAAGGTCTGATTTAAGAAAAATTATATTATAACACGAGTTTATTTGAACAGAATATTTTTATAGTATATTTAAAACAATTTAATTTATATTATTTGTTAAAAAAAAATTTTTATAGTACGATATAATTATGGAACGATATAATTATATTAATTTATTCTACGAAAATTGAACAGATTCGAAAAACTAGACATTCAGAACTAGAAAACAAGATATTCAAAACATCTAACGAAATATCCAACGTATTTTTATACATGAAATAGGATGCTCTAATAATGCACCATCACGTACGTACGACACAATACTTTCATACGTGTCATGCTAGTAGGCAAACGAATGAATGAAATGCAGAAACAGGGCAGCGAAGGTGAGGAAAGGAGAAACGGCTGCGTCTGTATATAACGTCTGTAAATAACGGCTTCTATAAAATAAATGTAACGGCTCGTTCGATAGCAAAAGGCTAATGAGAATAGGTGCGTGCGAATGCCGAGAGACAACGCCCCAATTAACATAACGCATCATGCGGAGACTTTTATTTATTTATATTCGCCTCTAGAGGGGGGGGAGAGA
>NW_012130077.1:291658-297731 GCF_000143395.1 Atta cephalotes
GAGAGAGAGAGAGAGAAAGAGGGACGGGGGACGAGGCAAGCTGAGTTTTATTTATAGCTTATCAGGTTAATTAATAACGCACGAGTCTGTCGTCTATGCCTCTCGTTCTCGCTCTGTCATCGTGAACCTCTCTTTCTCACTCCGACCAGGACTTGGCGTGTATGGCGAATGGCGTGGAAAAATTAATTCGGTCATTAACGAATCGCATTCGTAATAGCGCGACTCGTGCCCGCCGAGTCCCTCGGGAGTGGGATGAGAAAGGATGAGCACGATCCCGCAGGTATTCCGGGAAATATCGATTAATCAAACGAAGGGCGAGCACTTCGCAATCAGTGTTAACAAAGTTTAACGAGCTTCCTGTTATCGTGCACCGCGATAAGTATGCTTCGTGGATATCAGCCCTTGATAAACGCAATTGCAAACGGCAATACGAGTTAGCAGCGTCGTTATTCGTGAATTCAGCTCTAACGTGGCGTATTTTCAGCGACTAGTTGTCGCTCTAACGCAGTATTATTACTAATCTGGATACACCGTGAGAGAATCTGTGGTCCTGGGGAAAACTTCGAATTCAACACGTGCAGCTAATACGAGAGACGTTTTACGACACCGAGCTTTCGTGCGCGACGACCTTCAGAAACGTGCTAGGTCAGGTTATTAAGAGGGCACGAGGACTCTTGTTTTATAGAGCCTCGAGACGTTTAAAGAAGATGGTATCCTTCGGCGGTGGAAGGTCAGCCGAATTCAAACGACCGTCTCAGAGGATCTTTCTTTCTCGGGAAGCAGACCGATCGTGTTACACCGGTCTTTCGGGAACCTGTGCGCTAGTAATTATCCCTCCCCCTAACTATAGAGACACTTCGGATCGCGTTACACTGTTGGTTCTTACAATTAGTGAAGACATCATCTTTTTGCTGGCGATATAAATTATTTCGTCTAGTTCTTTTTAATTTTATACGTTTGGGAAAAATACAGATCCGAATCAGATAAATTAGATAGCTTAATTGCGAGCGTTATCACAAATAAAATGAGACTTAATGTAAGAATACATTTAATAATTAAATGCAAATGTATATTATCGGTGTCTCTCCAACGATATACCTTTAGGTCGTCGCAACCGCTAACCGTTGTAGTCACGCGAGTATAACGTTTGCCTATCGTGAACACAACACTGCCATAAAAGATCTCGATACATTAACATACGTGATTACCAGCAGATATTTCCGTGACCCGGCCAGTCTTATCGTACTTCCGCCGAACGGTATAAAACCATCGGAAATGTACATCATTGCGTTGCAGATCGTGTTTACAACATTGTGCATGCACAACGTTGTACGTTGTATATATACGCCGAACACAATGGAGTGCAGCCGTCGGCTCTGAGCGATTCTTTCGCGATTCTCTTTCTTCCTTGCTCTCTCTTTTCCTTCTCTCTTTCTACGGAGTCTCAGTATAGTGTTTTATAGCGGCGATCAGCCGTAGAAGTATGAAGTGTCGATAGAGCGAGGCAGAAGCGAAGAGCGGCAAAGATCAAAGGGCCCATAGAGGCCGCGTGGTAGCTCGGGGGACAGAGGGAGTCCCTCCTCTTCCCTTCTACATCTCACTTTCGTCTCTCGCCGCGCCATCTTCCTCTTCTCTTTCACGCCGCTACGCTCTTCGTCGTGATCTCCGCTGACTGTCTTCTCTGTCTCGTTCGACCAACACTCTCTTCCCTACAGTCCGAGCGAATAGTTTCTACGTTTGCTGCAAGTCTTTCTTCTTCGTTTGCTCTTGATTCTCCATCTCCTCCATCTCCTCAATCTCCTCTTCCTCAATCTGCCTTTCTCCTCTTCCTCCATGATTGGCACTGGCTTCATGACGATTCTGTGATTTTCTTCGGCGCCCGAGACTGGCGAATCGTATTTTCTGAATACCGCCGAGTCCCACGCTGAAGATATTGAAACCCACGTTACGAGAAGATGATGGAAACGGCGAGCCTTGAACGTGAAGCGCAAAAAGGATTGAAAGACTATCGGGAGATCGGCATTTAGATGCGTCGGTTTCGAATTGTAAGGTTTAATTTGAAGTTTACGGAGTTGATTACTTATTTCTCATTTTGTCTATGGATAAAATTATATTATAAAATAAAATTATAAAAATTTTTAATTGAGCGACTTTACAACACAAGATGTACGTTAGATATAAAATCGCGTTCTCCATTTAAATATTTCTTAAATTTTTACGAATATATGAATTACAGCATAATCCAATCGTTGCTTTCCCAACGTTGATGTTGTATAAAAAATGATAAGACTAACTATTTTTGTCATATTATATATTTTAAAGACTTTTAGAATACTTTTCACTGAATTCAAAGCGTATAAAGGAACAATTAACCGAGTAATCGCGAAATAATGAATCCAAAAAGTAATTCCGTCAAGTAAGACGCGACTTCTCGCCAATGAGAGACGATAAAAAAACAGTTGATGACACGATGACCGAGCGTTGTCTCTCATTATTTCATTTGAAACAGATCTTGTCAAGCCGAATTTCCTTTGTTACATTTACATTTTGGCACAATATTTAATTATTTTATTAAATAAACAAAATCATAATTCAGCTGTCTATGAGCGACCCAGCGCGCCACGGTATGACATATCAGCCGGTTGTTATTATCGGCAGACCCGCCGGATTGCTTGGAGACCCGCTTGGGACTTTGATGAGTCAGCCTACCGAGCGGCGTTCTGCTAATTTTTCAATTTATTCCTTCAATTATGGCGAAGTGCGCGATATGCCGACAATTGGCCGCTATTAGTTCGAAACGCGAGGATTCGGAGCTTCCGCTGGCAAAAAAAAATTCACGCGCGTCTTGGCGCTTCCATTCGTGCTGATTATCGCCGTTGTCTTGGACGATGCCGTTAATACGCGAATAAGAAATTAAGAGGGCGGGTCCCTCTGTTTATGATCTTATTGGGAAAGAACTTAACATCATCTAAATACTGCCCCTGTGAAATTTACGTTCTCGTTATTAATCGCACCTGCAACATTTGTCTGATTATGTTAACTTAAATGTCATTCTTTATACGTCGGAATTATCATAATAAGAGTATACTTACGGCAGAAAGTGGATCTTAAAGTCTATTTCCGATGTTACGAGCATGGACGCTAATTCTGTATGCAATTTTCAGATTATCATATGCTTCTTTAGAGCGATTTGATTAATTTCAACAAGATAAAATTAATTAGCAATTTCTTGTAATCGTATATATGGAACAATTCCATTATTAAACACTCATGTCTGTCATGTTATAAATTATTAGAACATTTTCATATAGAATCATGCGATTAATTAGATAGAAGCTTCCTCTTGCGTAGGATATACATAATTATTAAGTCTCTACAGCCCAGTCCCGTACAGCACAGAACTGAAGACAACGTATGTTAATATTTCGTAAATTGATTTATTCCACAAGATTTAATGTTTCTAACGCTGGCTAACGAGACAACTATAATTTGTCGCGAAAAACGGACTAACGAGCCGACGCCATTCCCGCAATTAGCCGCGCGCGTAAACGCAGCTCGGCCGGACAAAGGATTACGAATACACTTGCGCGCGATGATGAGAAGGCGTCTCTAGTCGTGATCGCATAAATCAACGCAAAAACGGAGAACCGCGAGAGACGAGAGAGTCGGAGAGGACTGCGCGAGAAAGGGTCAGGCCGCTCGACCGACCGGCTAGCCCGGTCAGGTACCACCAGGTATATACCTGGCGGGTTCTGGAAAACATTGACGCGCGACAAGAGGCAACGCACCCGTCCCGATGACACAGCGGCGCACGTGCGCACAGAGTAGTCGAGTATAAATAATACAAGACGCGGACAAAGATGCCGCCCTCCCAGCCATTTGTTTAAATTAAAATTATCTTTGCGGGGCGGAGAGGCGAGAGAAGTGCCCGCGAGTACCCGGGCACGCGTGTCGCCGCACGCCGCACACGATCGCGCACACGCGGGCCTTTTATTATGATTGTTAATGGTCGGTTGGTCGTATGTTAGGTGCGGGCCCGCAGAAAGAGAGCGCCGATACATGGTCGAGTTTTGCGAGGGTGTTTCAAATGTGTGGGTATGCGTGTGCATACGAGGTGAATGTCTGCGTGCGGATAAGAACAGGCAATTTTTTTGCCTGGTCCTATGAGTTGCTGGTCAACGTTCTGATACTTCACTTAAGACTATGGCAAAAGAACTTAAGCAGTAAGACATAAGCAGTAAGTAAATCAACATTTTGAATTAGTTACTGCTTACGTTATTGTCTTACATTCTCTATTATGATTGATCGGTTCGTTTTAAGCGACGTCTATAATGAGATTTTAAGGTATAAAACTTAATCTCAAATCGTAAGAAATTAACTAATCATAATCGAATGTGAAAAGAATAATCGACTACGATTCAATTTCTTACCGCATAAGGTTTAAAGTTTAAATTTTCCCTTGAAATCGCCTTGAAATCTGATTATAGATGTGGTTTTATTGATTTATGTTTTTTTGTTTGCCATGGATTCTTTTCTCATTGATAGAATTCATATTTTTCCGTACGTCGGTTTGAAATTAATTTCAGGAAATGTAACGATAGATTCGTAATCTTTCAGTCTCGATTCCACTTTATTAAGGTGTAAATTATAAAAAATATTAAAATTATAAGATATCGGTCGTCAGATTTCATCAGATTTCGTCAGAACGTATTCACAGCTTCGAAGAGTTTAATGTTCGAGATACGAAAAGCCGATGGATTTATTAGAGATTCAGTGACATAAAGATGAAACCAAGGATTAGAAACTAGTGTGAGCCAGAGGATCGAAATAGAATGCCAAGCGTGTCTTAAATCTGCTAGCTGATACTGATCTCACTTCTATCGATAGCCTTATGAGCGGTTTTAACTGGATCCTGAAAGATGATTCGTAACTGTACGAGGATCGTTATAGATGTCCTGTCGATTTCGTCCGCGGCTAATTGAACATTTTCTCATGTGAGAGAACAAATGAGAGGGAAAGCAGGACCCCGGCGACATTATTTGAGTTCTCGTTTGTAATGATTGCAATCGACGATCTACTTACGTATGAACTAATTTTCCAATTAGTACAGCAGTAGCTATCTTTTTAGCTCGATAAAATTAAATTAATAATAGCCACGGTGTATGGCGTATCTTTCCAGTAAGTATCTACCTCGACATTATTAGCTTTAACAGAAAATGGTCGGACTGTTATTAATTAATGTTACGAGGAAGTGAGCCAGTAGATCCATTTGTGACTTATGAAAACTATATTCCATATCTGCTATATGTATAAACATTAAAATCGCCGGCTTAAAAATATCATGTTATTTATAATCATTAAAATTCTAATGATTATAAATAATATATAATTAAATATTTCAATAAAAAAGCAATTACAATAGAGCAATGATATAAAGTGAATCGTAAATGAATGATTTTTTAAAAGAAATATAGAGAAATGCAAATAAGAATATTAAAGAAATACAAACTTTATTCACATGTGAGAATATGTTTGTCTCGTATGAACAAAGCTCTCATCTCGAGCAAGACCGACAGGTAACAAAGCGTGAAGGATAATTGCGGATCATAATTCTCATGTCACGTTAACGGGGGTACTTTATTGTACGGGCGCTCGGCAATGTTAAAAAAATTACACTTGACACGGCCGTGACAGCACGGCCAAAAGTGTCGCGCGAAGACGATTCGTACATTCGCTTGTGTACATACGCCCGAATATATCTTCAGCGAAGGTAACGAGTTGCGGATCTGGAGATAAGACTCTTTATCGCTATTAAAGAAACTCGTAAAGAGTCGCAAAGGTCTTTTCTTTGAGAAGCAAAAAGATATCAGCGGACTCATTTCGTCTAAGATTTTGCCATGCAACACTGATGTTGTAAGTGAGTTAGTAACTCGAACAATGTACAATACAAAGAAAATTGTATTAATAAAATATATATATATATATATATATATATATATATATATATGTNTATTGTGTGTATTATATAATTAAATTTAGTTAGTAGTAATATATATATTATATATNTATATAT
>NW_012130077.1:297751-304329 GCF_000143395.1 Atta cephalotes
ATATATATACTATATATATATATATATATATATATATATATACATACATCTTCTTTATGCTAAATCATTATAATTACAATTAAACATCAATAGTAAAATTATTAAATAATTAACTAAATGAATTAGTTGATTTTTTAAAATTATATAGAGGAATATATTATAATAGACAAGCATATAAATGATAATCGTTTAATCTTCGATCATGGTCTACTATACTATATAATTTCTAATGATCGAATCTCAAACAGAATTAGTTGAGCTAATGACTTTTCTTCGAAGAACGTTATTATCCTTTGTCATTTGTCAACGTCATTTTTTAGCATATTAATTACCAAGTTATTAATTTTATTGTATTTATTTAATTTTCATGTCAATCTTATAATATTTAATTTGAAGATTGAATCTAGTTATTTAGAATCGTTTTGTCTCATAATATATATTTTTTATTTTTTATTGTAATTCAAATGTAATTTGTACATACGATATAAACAATAGATTCTTCAGTTGTTTCATCTCGCACAAAACGGCCTACGTCTACTCACATCTTTTTTCACTGCCAACAAGCAAACCTTTTCACTGCAACTATTCGCGCGCTGAAAGAGATTTGCATGTGCGACCGCATTTGTTCTCGTGACGAATGGTTCGGCGCGCAATAGACACTCGCGAAACGAATTAACTGGGATTCACGGCGATTCGATTACTCGTTTACCACGGCGACCACGTGCTCATAAAAACCTGCGAAACTCGTTCTTACAACAATCTATCTCTCTCTCTCATCATTCGTGCCCTCTTCGTTACCATGACCATAATACTAAGTTCACGTGCAATCTACCATTCTACTTTTACCCTGTAGTAAAGCACTTTACACCTCGAATTCGAATTGTTTTATCGAATCCCGATCTTTTCCCAGCTCTTCTGTCCTCCAGCGTTACTTGAATGTGATCTGATTGATAGTCGAATAAGATGCCAGATGTTAGGCCAGGGCAATTTTGTTCAACGATCGATTTTACGACAGTCCTACACATGTCTATACATGCACGCGACTATATATGCACGACAACGCTCGATCTTTTTTCTTCTCATTTTAATGGAAGTCCAATAAAGTCGTTCTCGTCTGAACGATCTTGGATCGTGACTTAACGTGGTTTAACGACTCGACGGCCACTGAAGAATTCATTAAAACTGTGCTAAGGCAATGCGAGAAGTCTCATCTTTAAATAGATGGATCATAAGTCGTGTCTCTCTTTCTCTCTCACGACTTATCGATGAAACTTTCTTATTGATGTGTGTGTGTGAATTCAGAAAATAATTTCGCTGTAACAATTTTGGTTAATTAAGTTATAATGTCTGCAGCAGCGGAGGTTTTATCCACTGCCGTGGGTTAATTTTAATTTGCTTGACGTTGAATTTGATCCGAAAACTAATTTGTGCAGAATCTTTTATTACTTCTTATAAAAAATGTTTGCTTTATTTTTGCTTTATTTTTTAATTTAATCTCATTTTCCAGGTCACGATTTATTAATACAATTTATTGCTCACAGTATTATCGATTGATACGACATTCGATATGCTGAACGATCTCTACAGAGTAAAGAATATTATAGTAGATTTCCGTGTATGTTTACATAGTATGTCACAACGATATATCGTGGAGATTTCAACGTTCGGTTGATCATCTGAGGAATTCGATGGCAGGATTCGATCAGCACTGGTAAACATTTTGTGGACCGTTAGCCGCTTGTTGACGAGCAACTGTTTGGACATTATGCCCTGCTTCCATGTAATCTCACTGATCTTTCCCGGTGTTCCTTACGGGAGGCAGGAGGAGATTTTAGGTCGACCGGTCGTGTGGCGATCCATGGCGATCCATTACACCTTCACTGTCGTATCATCCTCGCAGCATCTGAGACAAAGGATCGCAAGGAGACGAAGGTGCAGGAAGAAGAAAATCGAGAGAAAAAAAAGGTGTCCGTATCAACTGACGGCTGTTCTACGCGTAAAGTTCACGAAACTGTCATCCAACGTGAAACTGATAAGATCGCCGTTTTACGCGACATTGTCGATCTATCATTCGTTCGAAGCCATTCTGTATCGGTTATCGAAATACCGTAGAAGATCGTGCGAGATAACATCCGGATAAAAGGAAGTTCCTGATTAAGATCTCTGCTCTTTCGTGATAGTTCGAATCATAGCAACATGTCGGAATTTAAAGTCACGCTTCAGTTTCTTCATGTTGATAATCTATCCGCGAGTCATCTCGTAACGAGAATGTTAATTAATTCCGAACGATCCAGGCATCCTAATACGGAAAATAAATACCGAACACGCCGCCAACATTATTCGCATTCCCTATCGCAGGATTATCCCACGGTAGGCCGACGGTAGGGTCGCGAATACTCGATTTCGGTAGTTGGCTCCTATCTGGATGAGTTGGTCGGAGGGAAACGATGGACATAGATGGATCCGCGGAAAGACGTGGACCCAGCGTGGGTGTGGATGTTGCTCGCGCGGACGAGGACGGAGACGGACGGATACGACGACGTAAAGCGAGATAGACAAGGAGCGCGTTATGAGAGGCAAATATATGGTCCCGGCATGGAAGAAGGACAGACGTGTCCCGGTTGCAGACCCGGGGAGAACAGCGAAAGAAGAGACGGCGTGGAAGAGCCGGAGTTGCGGAGGAGGAGAGAAGGCGGAGGAAGAGGTGGAGGAGGAACGGGAGAGACACAGAGGGAACTTGTTATGCTTTGAGAGATATGGCGGAGGCCCGCGGAATACATAATTTTGTAAAGACAAAAATGTTGCGGTCGTGCCTCGGCGGAGTCGCATTTTTCCTTGTTTCACGAAATGTTCAGGCTTGCCTTTCCCTCCGCCCTTCGTTCTGCCCTCTCCTTGTCCCTTCGTCATCCTCCACGCCGCTTTTTCCCTCCTCCCCCTCCACGGTTCTCTCTTTCTCCTCCTCTCCTTCGTTCCGCTGGTGTCCTCCTTGTCCGAGTTACCTCCGCGTATCATCCCTTTCTCGTTTCTCCGGTAATGCGCCGCGGAATGAGAAACGTTTTGTAAAAAATGTATCCGCATCTTCGTAGCTACGTATACTGTGTACCTAGCCAGCGCATATCGTGAACCGTGTAGATGTGTACCGACGGGACGTGTTGCCACATCGTTGCGCGTGTACGTGTTAACGTTGCCGTCGTCGTCGACGTGAATTCTGATGCCGGTGCGTTTGGCAATTTGCGAATTCCCAGGCCGAGATTTGTCGCTGACGCAACAAATGCGAGGAGCGACCAGGACTGAGTATTTTTTTCTCTTTTTTTTTTGTTCAAAACGCCGAACATTCATCATTCTTTCGAATATATGCCTATAGTCAATGTTCGCTTTACAGTGTCTACTCGTTGACTTTTCTAGATATGCATAGCTTTTGTGTTTCTCTCACAAAAAATCTAATTTATTTTCTTTATTATTACACTACAAAAATTACCATATCTTATAAAAATATTTTTTAATTGTTTAAAAATTTTTATGATCATAAATATTATATTAGCCAGCTATGAAAATTTGTCATTTGTACTTAAGTTTTTTAAGATTAACGTTTTTTAAGACGAATATCCACTACGCACACATTCTCTATAGTTCCAAAGTGTATCGACTTTCCGGCTATAATTTTTCAAGTGAGATATCGGCGCGACTATAAAGAACTGAAGACTATTGTCTCGAGGACAAAATGCGGCCAATAAACGTTTGGTCACGGAAATAGGCGAGACGTGCATAACGATCTTCGAAGGAGAAATTTCCATAAACTCCCCATCTTCTCGCATCCGTGCTCGTGTCTCCCATCTCTTCGTTCTTCTTTCGTGCGCTGGCACGGGAACGTCTCCGTCCTTGCGAGTGAAGGAGCCATCGTCCTTTCTTCTTCGCGCGAGCTGTCGCTACGCACACTCGCTCTCGCTCTCGTGCATAGTTGAGATCCCTAACTGATTTTAGTGGTTTCCCTTTGACTTTTTGACGGCTTACAAGGGCCGACAGCCATTCAAATACTTCTGTAACCGCGTGCAGGGACAGTCGGCTCCATAACTAACCTCAGCCAACTCTTGAGAGGGTCAACTTTCCCTCTCCCTCTTTCCGTTTTGCTCTTACATGTCTGAAGAGTCCCACGATTGGATACGAGAAATGTAGTCTTGATAGGGAAAACCTATTGCGACAATGATTATTCGCTATTGATGGAATGCATGTAACTCATACAGCGGAAAATTTCACTTTTTGAATAACAGAGTTAAGCTTCAACAGAGATCAGTTGATTCAGTATATTCATCTAACTATCGAGTTGATTAAGTTATACAAACAAATGTTTAAAGTCTAATTTTAATAGAACATTGTTTGTAAATTAAATGTCTCAATATGTTACAATATATCAACAATATTATTTAAAACTATCAATAAATGTCAATCAAGTGTTAATCAAGCAATGATTTGAATGGTGCGAACAGACTGCGTTTGGAATCTTCGGAAAGTCGACAAACTAATGAAGCGGTCAAGTGATCACAAAAGATAGGTGAGTCGCGCGTTGTTTTGATGAAGAAATAAAATTATATGTCTCTCTTTTCCTCTCTTTCTTTTTCTCGCTTACATCTCTCCGTTCAGCGCGCACCGAGGTGACTTTATCTTCGTTTTCTTTTCTCCCTTTTTGTCTTTCTTCCGCGGTTTATCCGAGTCACCGATCGCGTAGATTCTGAGAACCGGCCGAAACAATATCATAACTCGTCGGGGCCGGGAGCCAGCAGCCATAAATAGAAACGTTTGTGCCTGATACAGGGAAAGCCGACTGCTTCGTATTCCACCCGCATGAGGAAGTGAGGCGGGGCGAGAGGTGAGCGGGGATCCATGATAATTATGATGCATCTTAAGACACTTGCGTCACCGACCGATCGGTTTTTGACGGCGCAGGACGAGAGTGCGGCCGACAGCGACTTTCATAATGCAGCCTGGGTCGACCCCGTCTGATGCGTGATCGAAATTCACGATCGATGAGAGAGCGAGTCTTCTTCGGTTGTACTTCGTAGATTTCTTTCCTGCATTCGCGATTTAAGAGAATGGTCGTGTGTATCGAATTTGTAAATCTGAGTAAAATGATGAAATGCCATCGCGAAGACTCTAGTATAAAGAATCTTTTCGAGAAATCTATTGTAGAATACATTAAGGAAGACGATGAAAATACAGTCATGTAGATAATAAATTACTGCACAATTAACGACGCTTGAATTATAACTTCAAATAATCATCAATAATTGATAAATGTGATGAAGATTAATTTGAATTACGATTTCACCTGTCTGTCATATGACAGAATAATTTCAGATCTGAATTATATGCAGAAATAGAAGTGCGAGAGATGAAAATATATTACAGCTTTAATAAAAAGAAGATTTTTTAGGTCTCTTATTATTAAGATTTTTTTTAGATATAGATATCTATTCTTATTAAGATTTTCATCAATTCTTTATGTATCATGTTAACCATATATTAATAATGAAAAATCAAGACAGGGAGTTTCGACATTGCGGTTGTGTAATGGCAGTGTTCTTCCGAGATTTTCTTGAGTTGGCGATAAATATCTCGGCATTTAGGCGAAGCTTAACCCTGACTGAACGCTCGTGAACCTGAGAAACTGTCCGACTGGTCAGGAACGAAAGTGCAGTAAAATGAAACAAACGATGAAGATGGCGCACACGTGTTCGACACGATTATTATTCCGCGGCTGTGCCTGCCCGGTGACTTATGTTAATGTCGTAATTATATCATCCTAATCTACCGAGTATACGCCGCGTTTACGTATCCTACGTGGCCGCATCCTATCAAATACCCATCTTGGAAACTACCATACGTGCCAGAATGCAATCTCGACCTGCGAGCCCTTGCGTCGCGGTTTCCATGAAACTCTAAAGGTACTGAGAATTCGGCGAGCTTTCCGGTACTTTCGGAGAATATCTAGATATATAAACGCGATAATTATAAATATGTGTGTAGACAGATTAGAAAAAAGAATGATTAAAACATGTTAACAATTAATACACTTGGACTAATCTAATTGCAGCTTATGCTATTATAAAAAAAATTATCTTCTAAAGTTCGTAATTCATTTGCTGAATAAATGATACGAGATACGCCTTTTTTGTGACGTGAAAATTATATATAATTCATCCGCGATGAGAGAGAACATAAATTAAATGTATGCGTGAGTCGTATGCGATGCCTCGGCAGAAAGATGTTGGCGTGGTGTACAAATTAATTATTTTCTGCAAACTCGCGGACAGCCAGACGTCGCCTCACGATATTGATAACAAGGATGAAGTTATACAAAAGAAACTGGATCGCTTTGGTCATCTTTTCCACGGATTTTCGTCCCTTTGATGATTCCACTTCATTCTATACGGACCGAGTCTTTCGACATTCGCCATGGACGACTACGGTTGGTTACCTCTGCTTTCCAGAACGAAGAATAGGCACTAGAACTACGGACTGTGCTCGCTTAATCCGCGAATCGAAGCTTTCATGCATAATTCATTACTCTCTCTCTCTCTCTC
>NW_012130077.1:305043-326620 GCF_000143395.1 Atta cephalotes
TCTCTCTCTCTCTCTCTCTCTCTCTCCCCTCTCTCCCTCCCCCCTTCCCCCCTCCTCTTGCTTTCTCAGCTGCCTTCGTTCCCCGCCATCCTTTGAATTGGAAACTTTTGGAATTCTCTCTGTCGTTTCTGAAGAAGAAATTTATCGCGCTTATGGCATTCACTACGAAGAAAAGTTCGCGGTATTCAGTGCGACCAATGTTCAAATCCAGTAAACGCATCGCCGCGGACAGTTTAACATATCTGATGTACCAACATAATCGTTATCCTCATATGCCACGATACACAGTTATCTTGAAGTCACCAACTATTATTATCAAAGTAGCGATACACTTTATTATATTACATGAACTTATCCTTGTACCTAAATATTTTAATGTGCAAAAAAAGAAATATTTAATACAACAATTTTCATTTTTATTAATAATACAAACGACACGAGTATAATTTTATAATTCCCTTCCGCTTAATTGATCTTTCCACATTTCCCTTCCAGTCGAAATTAGTGTCACTCTTCGAAGGCGGGTATCGGATGATGTCCATAAAATTTCCCGTGAAACGTGCTTCGTCCACACAAGGAGATCTTAATGATGATTACCAGCGTCACCCGTATACGATCAATCTCGAATCACCAATTGTAATTGACACCAACTCGATGACTCGAGAGAAAGACTCGCTCGCGGAGGGGAAGTCCCTCTTTCTCGCGCATCAGACACCCGCATATATGCATCCGCACATCGGGCCGCTAACACGGTTCCGTACATAATATCAATTTATGTGCCATAACGGATAACATAGTCGCGTGATTGGATCCTTCACGCCAGCTTCCACAACGCGTCCGCGGCCATATAGCAGGGTTCACATCTAATACCGCCACCCTATAAATTCTGAAATATTAATAATATCCTTTTCCCCTCGCAATCGTCTCTCTCTTTCTGTCCTTCCTGACCACCCTCGCGCTACGACGTTCGGGATATGCTGTGTGAGACGGCCTGCATTATCCAAGAATTTATGGCCGTTTAGATAAAAAAAGGCATCGGCTCTAGACTCTCTCGTATTCTGATACCTGATTCACCTCCACTAAAGAATGAAGAGAAACGAGATTATGTATCTCATAACATGTGAACGTTAGGATTAATCTGATATCAATAACTTTGATAATGTATGATCGATATTTTAAAATTAGTGACTACTTGTGACTATTAGAATGTGATAATTAGATTTGATTTTTTCTTTTTATCAAATTTTTTACTTTATTATTAAATTATTAAATTATAACAAATTGAAGAAAATTTTGTGATAAAATTTATTGATTTATGATAGTGCTATTTTTTTGCAACATATAAAACTCAATAGAAGAAATAGAAAATCAAGAATGCATTTTAAGAATGACTTCTTGTCGAGAAAACAGTCTATCATCACAACTAAAAATTAAGAAAAGTGCATTCGTTGGTGTCCAATGGATTTATGGTTGCAAAATTCAGCGACAGGACATGTCTCGCCTTCGTACAATTTCGGAGACTATATTAGCATTAGAGAGACGGGTATGGGGGCCGATGAGACCCAGGTAGACCATCCTACGCGTTGGTCCAACAACGACAAAAACCACACCCGCCTTTGGACAATGGGTGACGCACTGCACTCCCTCTCTACTCGCCTCTCCCTTTCTTGAATTATGATTTATATGATTCTATACACTCATATTGCTTTAGATATCGTTTGACTACGATCCTTTCGATCAATGATCTTGGAATAATATATTTTCGCGGATCAGACTATCGCGCGCGCCTACAAAGCAGGTAGACGATGTTTCATATCGATAGAACTTTTTAGAGATATAGGCGTGCCTGCAAGATTTATACTTCATATTATTATTCATGGACTTTACTTTGTATGCTATTTTATTAATTTTAGGAAAACGCTGATTCTGGTGTGCAAGCAATTCAAAGAGTGTAATCTCGGTGCTATTGATCTGACCCCATTATTCATGGTAAGTAAATTCATTATAATTATAAAAACAACTAAATAAAATTATCAAGAAGATATATATTAGATATATATTAGTTTTCGAGAAATTATCTTTCTAATTTATTGCATTTCTAACTTCTATTTAATACACAATTGATACCGGGATTTATCTGTACAACAGACACGTATTAGTGGCACACGCGGACGTATTACAAGATTGTACATTAAACTACGCAAGGAAAATTATCACGATATCAGATATTGTATGGAGATCGTTTGTCTTCCATTACACAGATCTTTATCATCAGACTAGAAATTATTATTGCACACGAACGTTGAAAAAAAGTCTTTTCTGCCTTGTGATTTATGACAACATAATCTCAGACAATCTTTGTCGATGCGAAAAATCTATAAGCTGAAAGTGATGACATTTCAACGATCGTAATGTCATTGCGATCGCGAATCGTGACTATGATCGTTGCGTAACGTTCCACCTCTCGAGACCTCAGCATCACTCGAAGTAGAACTACTGTTATTATCCGGTATACGCGGGATTATTTCCATCGCGCAAAATCTTTCTCGCAATTAATTTTTTTTCTTAGCAGTACTTCTACAGAAGACTTTGTGTAATATGAGAATACCAGAAAATTTTTAGCGCAATATCGCGATAAATTATTTCTGCGGATAAATTACAACATATCGAAAAATGCGAATAAGTATATTGAGAAAATTTATTAATTTTAAAATAAATTTTTTGATAATTTATAACTAACTAAACATGTACTTACAATAAATAAATATTTATTCAATAAAAAACAATGATAATTAAATCAACTTATTTATTTTTGTATTAAAAATAAATATATGTTTATATTTGATAAATATTTAATTAATACTATTTGAACAAATATTTATTAAAATTTAATATATTTTTTCGGTGTATAAAAATATCTTTGTTACAATGTTTATTATTTCTGAGAAAATATTAAAATTGTAATTTAATTAATATTTTTCTTATTAATTAGTTCCAAAAATTCTTTGTACTGAAATTAAATTACGTTTACATAAATTTATTATAAAGCTTGTTTTACAGAGTATTGAATAAATAAAAATTATAATATTTAAAGCGTCTTCTTCATATCTTACAAGAGAGATAGACTTCTGTCATTCGAGATATCTTTATGTATTAAGCCATTTTCTGTCAGGCATTCTCCTTTGCATGCTGACAACCTTGACGACGTCATCGTCAAATCGTTCCTCTGACGAATAATAATAAGTCAATCAGGTCGTAAGCGCTGATAAAGAAATCGGTAGGTCGATCATAAGTGGAAGGACCTCCAACCGCGCAATATGGACTTTCTGACAAATGAATCTGCCGATGCATAGCGTTCCCGCGGGATCGAGTCGAACAGACTAGCTGGTGACGTCTTCATAACGGCGGCCCTTCCTCTGCAGCGTTGTCCGTCACACAAATCGCCTAACCAGCCTTCCAGGATGTCACCGATTTATTTTATGAGCCGGTCCGTGGTCCTGGGCGCGGCAAGCCTCCCAGCATATCTCCATCTCTCTTCTTTAGACTGTTATATTGAGTTCTTACACGACACGTTCTGCGGACTCCTGATGCAAGCACATGGATCGATTTATTGAGAGTCATTACCTTTCTGCGGGGTTATAAATTTTAGCCTTTTCTTTTCTCGGGATAGTAACGCCTCGATCCCGCTTCGGGGATATCGATACTGATTTGATCTCCACGGGAAGATCGCAGGAAAAAAGAAAGAAAGTCATAAGGCAGCGTAATCACGTCTCTCGTCTCAAGAGATTGAATCTCGAGATATAGCGAGAATTTCGAATAGGCTTCCTCGCGCTGGTAATTCCACGCGCCTGGACACGATCCTTTGCATTTTTAGTCGCACCAAAATCGCTTGAGCCGGGACAGGAGTAAAACATTACTAATTTGTTCAAAAATAAAATAAATCAGCAGTTAAGCTTATACAGGGTGTCCTAGAATGTCGACTTTAATCTTAATAACAAGTTTTCTTTAAAAAATTAATTTTGAATCTGTTTAGAATTCTATATAACAAGCTAGCATTGTGATAAATATTAGAGCGGCATCTTTCATACTACTGTAATTATTCGTTTAATTTCATAACGCATCTTGTTTGCTCCGTTAGTTAGAAAGATTAATCCTTGATTAATTAGACACGTTTTAATGCATAGCTGCTAAGTATCTACAGTGCTGCACTTAATTTACGATTAAACTACTTCCGTGACTCTCTTCGAAGGTCAAAACGTCGAGAAAGTGGTAAAGAATTGGAGTGAAAGGTACATCTACCAGATAATTTTTCCCAGTAGCTCTCGGTGGAAGACGATCCTCCGGATAACCCTTAATTACTGCGAGCAATTAGAAAATTACACTAGTCAGAGGTAAACCTGATTCATTATCGTTTTTCTTCGAGGAATCGACCTGTCGAATGTTCTCTCTTTAAAGACTAATGTAAATATTTTGGATCTATTGCTATTCGATATATAAAGACGATTAGATAAAAAAAATTCCAAAATTATGAAACGGCGCGAGATAATTACGTCTAGTTTTGTTTTCGTAAAAAATAATATCATATATTTCATTTTTATTTTTTCGGTGAAAAAATAAAAATGAAACATATTTAATATTATTTTTAGACAGCCTGGAATTTATTCAGATATTGAGAAACGAATTGATAATCGAAATGAATTATTTATACAGTTAAATCAAATAAATATTACCATCTAGCTATCATTTAAAATTTTTTTAAGTTGACAATAGTAACAGCGAGATTCACGCACGAATTGCAAATTTATGTTTCCTTGTTTCATTGGTAATTTCGCCTGAATCAAGCGCAGCGGCGACGGCTCGGCGGCGGCGTCGGTGGTGGCGTCGCGGACATAAGAAAAATTGATACGTAGGCCCCTAATGGCCCAACAAAAACGGACCCAACAGGGACAGGACGACAAAAGCATATGCATATTATGAATGGATGAACGAGGCAAAGGAGAAATGGATGCCAGAAATATATTGCCTCGGTGCATCCACTCCCTACGCGTACACGTGGCCTGATGGTAGAAGCGAAACAAGGACAGAAAGATTGGGCCCGTCTAAAGAGAAAGAAAACTTTAATGGGGAGGGAGGGATGGTGAAGGAGGAGAAGAAGCGAGAAAGAGAACTTGAACAGAAAGTATGAGGGAGAGAATCAAGTTGCGAAGCTCTTAAGCATCCTTTCCCTTTATCTCCCTTTGTGCGGCGGACGTTGGCGCGCAGCGAGTCCGTGCGCGACAGAAAATTAGTAAAATCCGGCGGCCAACGCGTGGAACTGTCCGTCGCACTATCCGTTGCCGGATTTATAAGGAGCGAAGGTGGGATTTATGTCGGACCGTCGGTTATTTATTGGTTTCGATGGCACACGCGATATCGTTACACGGATATCGATACGTCCTTACGAGGCAGAGTTGCTTTCTCCCTGTTCTTTCTTCCTTTTCCTCCCCCTTTTCCTCTGCATATATCCTGCTTTATTATTGGATCGTCTCTCACCCTCTTTCTCGCTTTCTTTATCTTTTAGGTGAGACTTGATTTACCTGGGAACACCTGCGGGGTGGATCTGGTAAACACGACATCTTCGATCGTGAAAGCAAAACGTCTGGGCCTCCCGAGTGATTGGAATTTCTTCCGTGAAGGTGGCTGCAAAGAAAAGCAGAAATTCATATAAAAATATATATGATATTTAGCAGTATTAAACTTTTCGTGTTTAATGAATGGACTTTCGGACTACACGGTAACGCTCTCTTGGCTCGATGATTAATACAAAATGTATTATTGAATTAGTCTCTACGTAGAACAGTATCTTGAAACTGGATCGCATTGAGTAAATCGGTAATCGAGCCTTATAAAATTAATAACATCATTAATCTCGGCTTTCCTGTTTGTGCTTTGCGAAATTTAAGTATTGTAAATGAAAACACATTAGCAAATCAGTAAGCACAGTTTTCTCGAATATCGCAAATGTTGATGATAAATGTAAAATTTGATGATGAATCCGTACAGCTGGCTTTTCTTCGCGTAACGATTATTGCGCCCCTCAACTCCTCTCGAAGATCGGATTTACTTTGACCCGTAAAATTTACCCCAAAACTCAAGCAAGGGCTTGAATGAGAAAAGGACGCAACAAGATCAAGAGAGCAGATGAATTTTCAGCTAACGTGTTGCATTCTTAAAGATCTCGCAACTTCCTTCTACACTTTCCGAGATTATCCTTCGAGTTGTAGAATAGCAGAACAGCATTTTTCTCAAAGTTATCGTATGCAATGAAATAGACGACGATCTTATATACTGAGTCTATTTATCATCTTAATTTATCATCACAATTAATACAGGAAGAAACATGAAAATTCTTAATAAACGCATAACGGCGCGTTCAGTATGGGGCACTTGATGGTTAAACGATAATGGTATAACAGGATCGTCGAGACGGATGGCAGATCAGGGCGATTATTCGCAGTCAACGAGCCTCGCCGTGCAATTATTAATGCCAAGCAATCGATAAGCTCAAAGAGATGCCTTCCCGCGCCACGCTTGTAATTATTGCCGACAGAACGGCAAGAGGAAGAGGAAGAAGACGCGGGGGTAGGTAGGTAACCCTCAAAGCACAATGCCACCCTCTAATCACGCATCGACTTATCGGCAAGGAGGAGGTAACCGTATCGTATGCTGCACCCGTTTTACTCATGCCTACAACATAGAATGGCCTAGAAGGACTCTTTCAGACTGTCTAACATCCAACCTTTCACCGCAGCCCATCCACCATCGTGCTAAAGTACAGGAAGCACTTTCTTCCACGTTTCTCGCCCATTTGATGTTCGTCTCCCTCACTCCTTTCCCTCCGAGTCGAGGGTGCACGTACACTTTGACGTTTCGGTTGTCAAAAGGCATTCAATGAAAATTTAAACCCATTCCGTTGTCTTTTCACGAAAAAAAATCATATTTCTCTATTGTTTAGTAATCTAGTATGTTGTTAATTATATATATCCGCCAATTACGTTTCCCTTAATAACAGTTATTTTCGTAAATTTGTTCAAAGCGTGACAACTTGGTTTACGTAAAGCTTTACGCAACGATTAGTTTCGGAGCGTGCGTGTCTCCCTTCCGTCTTTCTCATTTTATCTGACAGGACAGTACTCAACAGTAGATATTTGTTACACTCGAACAAATTCCTCGGCAACGGATATACGCGCTCGCACGAAACTACACCGGTTCAAGGGACGTGACCGCACATACCTTGCTACAATGTATGCGAGGTTTACGTATTTCGCGTGTGCGTGCACACAAACTGGAACTTTCAAACTATTTGTACTGTATTGACGCCTAAGTGAATGTATCTGACGTACATATACCGGTACGAAGAGCAAAGCAGAAACGCCCTCCTTTCGAAAAGTTCCAAACGTCGACAGATCGTGCAGTATTCCAACCGACCTACTTCGCGACATAAACCTCTCATATGTAGTCACTCGACTGCGGTTAATTGCGATGTTACTCGTTGAATAAAGATCCCATCGTTCAAGAAAGTTTGCTTAAACGTTTGTACTAAAATAGCGCGACCACTTGTTCGATTTTCTCAAATAATCATTTCCATGCATTTATGCTTGGAAACTTGATAAATGTTAATATTGAGAATTATTCAATGACTCTTGACTGACGAAGAAATTGATGACAGGGAAAGATATCGGTCGATTTAAAAACGCTCGGAAATGTACATAAATATATATTAATCTTGCCGCAGCTGTCTGGCGCCAAGCCATGGAAGATTCGGGTTCGCCCAAAGTGCTATTCTGCTTCGTAAAAAGTTAAACGTTCCGGATAATAAATCAGGGATTTATTATCAACAGAAAGTCTTAACGAAGCGAGATGATGAAATGCACTAATTACCAGCCAGTTTCGTCTTTTCTTGCACGCAAGCCCAGACTACTAACTTGACTTGTTACTAAATAATGCATGTCAGTTATCACATATACGTAGAAAGAACAATTTTGATGAAGTACCTAAAATGTACATAGATGCAGATCTGATAACAAATTTTGTTAAACTATTACAATAATGTACGACGCTCAAATTGGTTACTATATTATCAATATTTTTTGCAACACTACTCATCATGCTTGAATATATTTCTTACATTTATTTTGATAAACCAACAAAATTTACTTTCAAATCTGTATCTGTCTAAATTTTTAAATACTTTAGCAAAGTCGTTTTTTCCGTTGTTTTTTGTACGAAATTGTTTAAAACAGCAATTAATCAAAGAAAAACGCCATAGGAATAATATATACTATGCGATAAAGGAACGACAATCACAACAAACATACAACTCTTTTAATGAGTATAATAATTATATTCAATTAACATAAATATCATTAAAATTGCATTTATTTTCATTGACAATCTATAAAGACCATCTTATCAGTAATAAAATCGTTTCCAACGAAAACAATACAAATGCAACGAAGCTATCTCAATCCTCAAAGGCAAAAGTGTGTTGCAAAGAGATTTCGCACATCAAATTCCTGAACTCATCGGCAATAAAATACAAGTGCAGAGAGGCGGAGTACGTGGCAAAATCCACTGCGTCGCAAGTGCAACTGTATAAACGGCTCGCCGCCCTATATCTACGTGTTCCGCGAGTATGTTCTGCACGACCATGTGCTGCGCTTGGTCGGCACCCACCGGAGTCGCATATCGGGGACCGTGGCCAAGCGAGCGGACGACGCGAGCGGTTCGAAGCGCGGCCGAGGTACACAGCAACGTAATGGACGTCATTAGCCCGCGTAGATTATAGGGCGGCGTGGAGTAACGATCACTTCTTATAGGGCACACCGTACCATGGCCGTGAAGAAGGCCCACCATGGTCAGACCCTTATTCTTACTTGGGTCGCGTCGCGATCGATATCGGGTCGACGTCATTTCGTCAATCGGCTTCCGGTAGTCGCGCGCTCCAAGAGATTCTCGTATATATATATACTTTGAATCTTTTATCGTTTTTTTTTTCATTTTCATCGCTCGCGTATCATCGTTATTAAACGGAAAGAAGAAACGATTAAACATGAGCTGAGAACGATAAAGAATTAATAAAACTACTCAATTGATTAGCAAACGACTTATTAACATTTCAGGATGTAGCAAAAAATTTATGTACAATTATCGTGGTGCACAAAAAAATGCAAAAGTCTTGATTATACCTAATCAAGAATCATGGATCGATTGACAAATCGTGTTTTGGTGACATGATACACGCGTGCATTGTAGATGGTGTCATTTTAATAGTGTCTTCAATATAATATCTAGTAAATATTTATAGTAAATTATTGGAATCTATTAAATACGACAGTAAATATAGTACTCAATGTCGTAATATTAAATGTCAAGTAAGTTAAATTTTCTTAACAGATGTGCAGGTATGTGTGTGGATGCTAACGTGAAACTTTAAAAGTTTTGCTAAAGTTATCGGGAGGAAAACATCATAAAGCACCAAGTGGCATATGACTTTACTGGCTAGAAGATTAATTGCCTAATTATCTGTGCATAAAGAATCGCCGCATGCTATTAATTCGTTTCATCCGACCGCTGAAGAATTGAAACGGTCGGGCATGAGACAAAAGGCGTATGGCCACGTGCTGTCGTACCATTGCGACGTCAGAAGTGTTCACGCGGGCTATTTAAAAATCGTAAAAGCCGATAGAGACCGTTTTGCCCTCGCGGAAGGGCGGCCGAGGGAAAGAGAAGGAAGAATCGTGCGGTCGAAGAGGATGGCTCTTTCGCTCGAGTAGAGGGGTGCATTTAAAGTAATGGCGTTTCACTGGAGATGCTATAAATTTATCTGCCATAACTTGTTATACGCGGCTCTCCTCGCGTATTTATACATGCCTTCGTGGCCACACACAGATTCCGCTACGGCAAGTTGCTCGTATGCTCCGTTCTGTTTCGCTTGGTCAAGTTATGGCGGGCCTGACGTCGATGGAATAGGGCGTGGATGGGAGGGCAGGAAGATGGTGGGACTAAGACACTGCCTTTCGCCGAATCATTCGGATCAGCAACGATCACTGTCCGCCAGTAGTACGAGAAACGTGCGAAAAAGCCTTTAGGACGCATTCGTGCACTTAACGACGCGCAAAAAGTATATTTTCGTTACTAAAAAGAAAATACAGCAAGAATAGAGTAAATTTGATGTAAAATTTTCTGGAAATTATCTAAAAAGATCGACAAACTACTGCTAGAAAATCAGTTACTTAAAGAGTTACGTAAATCCTTGGGTTTTCGACCGTGTACTCGGTCTTAAACCTAGTTCAAAGTTTCACGCCAGTGACTTCTGTATCTGTAGTTCTAACTACTGCAACCTGTACAAATGCCAGCGCAATGCATGCATAATTTATGACGGTGTGTAGAGGCAAATAATAATATTCTTATCATGTACTTCCATTAGACAAATTACAACGTTTATGTTAACAGGAACATTGTCTGCCCATATCGCGCACCTGAGGCAGAAACTGAAACACATTCAGTGAAAATTTTAAATATACGTTTTATTCAACTCGCATCGACGCATCGCGGTTGGCAGAGAAACGTTTGTGCTGCAGAGGCACAAGGTACGCATCAGTTTGTTCGAGGGTAGGTACGTAATGATATGGGCGAAGGTATCGGAGCGAGAGGATCTGAAGTGGCTCGAAGAGTACTGTAACATGCCCTTAAGGGACGTACGTACACCTTCAGATTCCCGCAAGAGTGTAAGACGAGAAAACAGACGTTAACGTGTCAAACGCATTTAGCTTCTTCGAGATTCACTTGCTAAATATTTAGTTGATTAAGAAACTTTTCTTAATCCACTGACTACTGTGACAAGTAATTAGTCTTTTTTGCCGATTGTTTTCTAAAAAAGTTATAAGAAAAATAAATATAAAAATATAATATATAAGATTATGTAGCAGTGGTGGTTATGAGGTATGACATGGTGATATTTAACTATTTAAATTTAACTATTTTATATTATTCTTTCTCAAGAGATAATGAGAAGGATATCTCTTCAGAAAGAATAATATAAAATAGTTAAATTTAAATAGTTAAATATCAGAACATCTATTATCAGATCAATCAATAAATTTCCATAATTGTTATAGAAATAAAATTCAATTCTATCATATACTTTTACTTATAAATCAACTCTTTCACGACGAAAATGCTGTCGATTTTCCTTGTCGTCGTTAGCGGCCAATACTTGCCCGGCTGGTCGGAGGTAACTTTTAAACAAGACTTAACTAATTTTCAGATAGTTTAATATCTTAGCGTAGCGCTCGCGCGCGCGACTGAGGCGGGTGAACGACTTAAGTCGGGACGGCTGGCTCGTCTCTGTCGTGGCGGGGAAGGAGAACGATGGAAGAAGGAGGCTAGGGTGGGCAAAAGAGGGGGTGTAAGAGGTGGAGCGAGAGGGTGGATGAGCCTGGAAGCGAAGTGGGCTGAGTGACGTGTAAAGACACCTCCACGTCCCGAAGAATTTAACTAATTATAATATGGGATAAACGGTTTATTCCCGCCTGGCAACCTACTCGGAGCGATACTGATACCACCTCTCACTCTCCCCTTCATCTTACGTTCTACCACCCCGCCCCTCTCTTAGATCCGCGCAACCCGCCGCGACTTGGCACACGTCACAGAAGTTAGCGAGTCAAGACGCGGGGGCACCGGGCCATGATTAGGCCAGATTATGGAGGTTGAACTTTGATCGTCTCGTGGATGACGCGGGAGGAAGCGCGGATTTCCGCTCTTCGACGTGCGCCCTTTCTTAGATGCGGTTGCCGCAGAACTTATACCTACAATCTTCCTGTTCGATCACTTAAAGATTTTAAAGATTTTTTTGTCATTACATTTTCGTTTATATTTTCATTACGTTATATTCTTTGCTGCTATATATCTTTCTGCTTACTATTTACATTAATTTATATTTATTAATTACGCTGTGTTGAACATATACTATATCTCAGGTTAGGAATTGAATTGACACTTAGCTGCGGCCTCGCCTTTTATCTTGACAATTAATACTTTTATTTATATCACATTTATGTGTTATTTGATGTGTCTCTTTATTACTTGCATTTAATAAAAGTTGCTATTATTATTATTATTACTATTATTATTATTATTATTATTATTATTATTATTATTATTATTATTATGAACTTGTAATATTTTCTAATACTTTCATTATTGAAATAATTTATTTAGCGATTTAAACTCGTACAATGTTAAAATACTGATTCACTTAGTTTCGAATTAATCGATCAGTTCAAATTTATAAATAAGTATAAAGTTTCTTAATATGACAGTTGAATCAAATATCTCTTAATTTAATGATAGAAATGGTTATATCTTCAGCACGTTTCTAGTCAGCAAAAGTAGAAATTATTGATGATGATATTATTATAGGTATTATATTTCTTACAATAACTTTTGGTCCGATTTTGCTCTTCTAATACTGTCTAATAGACAACGTAACTATCGACGAAAGTAATAATATCTACTATTATAATGATATATTATTCCGCACCGAGATGTCTTGGAATAGCTGTTGTGACGTTCAAAATATGTATATAATTTATCATTCAAAATATGTATGTAATTTAAGAATTGATTTGCTATAAATTTTGAAAAATCGTTAAGCATGAATCTTGGAACGCTTACGTGAATGTCATATATTAACGTGGAAAAAGGCAAAAAAAAATCGCTTTGAATCGAAATAAGAATAGGTTCATCCGATATAGTTCCGGAAAAGAGCCGCATATGAATTGTGCATTATCATAACCGTAATTTCCATATGACTGATTACGATCTAATACAGAGCATCATTGTACAACTTTATCGTCAACCATACGCACTGATCGTTTCAAGAATATCGGGGCTGCTTCGGGAAAGATTGCCGCATGCAATTCCTCTCGGAAGTGCAATAGTAAGGTGGATTATCTGGAGCATCTGCATAACTTTTACAGTTTTCAGCAAGAATGATTTCTCATTGGTATAAAAGAAACTTATATATATATATATACATGAATGTGTGCATAGGTATACACAGAAAATATGTTCGTTATGTAATTGCATGAAATAATGTAATTTTATTTTTATTTGTTAATGTAATAAGTTTTTAACTTATTACATTTTTAAATAAATTATATAATAAAATTAATAATTTTTCAGTCATCCTGTTATACATTTCCATTTCAAAATAAAACAATCATTATTTTTAACTTAAAGTCTCAGTAATACTTAATACAATTATAGATATTCGATACAATTATCATAACACTTTTAATATAGTAAATTATCATAGGAATTTGTCTAAAGGCATGAGTATAGATCTGAAATTCTAAAGGAATGTTAACATGATATTATTATTCTGACAGAATTTTAATTTAGTTCACGACTGGCATCCGTGAGAAGTTCGACTCCAATTTCGTAGGGTATTCCAATATGTAGGATCTGGGTGAATGTATCGATATTGACGAGGGTACTGTCCACGTGATGTTTCGTTCAGAAAGGCCCAGAATACTCTTGACTCAGTTCGAGCCTCAGCGGGGGGTCACTCACAAATTATAACTGCTAGACATGATGCTAATCTGGAGAAAGTTTGGAAAAGCGAGGTTGATCGATTCTAATTTATATCCGCCGCGATTGTGCTTTGAAAGAATATGCTGAATCTTTAAGAATCTCTAAAATCGAAAGCAACCCGCAGAGCGGGCGCAGAGCCAACCCCTTTATGGGGATAATGTTCAATTTTCAATTTCACGCTGATTCATATTTATAGAAAGTTATTTACAATTTAAATATAAACATCCTGATCCTGAAAATTGATATTACAAGTTATTGATATTACATTGATACGATGTAAATATATTTGAATTATGTTAAAATAAGAAAACTTATAGATTTTAAATAACGGTTATTCCAAAAGTCACACGTCACTACTTAATTCAAAACGCACGAAGGGTATCAATTTTTTGCTCTCCACCAATTTCTCGAAGCTCTTTTTCGATCATTCAAAGCGGAGCGATGTACACATGGGCATCGCGTACAATGCCACCTTCGGATTACTCATCCTCAGCGATGCGCGATCGACGAATGCGGCAGCATCAGTGGGGGAAAATTTATGAAAGTAATCCGGCCCCGCTCTTGACTGCTGATCGGCGTGGGAGCCAGCGACGGATTTTTATTGTGGTCCCCGTCGCCGTTACGAGAAATCAAACTTTCCAACCGATAAAATACGACGCAACGGATATATGGAATAAAGAACGCGAGGTGTCACCTGTCTGTATGCTCAACAGGTAACTCCCCCATTGTCGGAGCTAGGCCTCACCGTGTGTGTACTCGTCGTGGTCGCGGGTCTACGCGTGTGTGGGTGCATGGAGTTGTGCTTCGGCAGATTAGAAGGGATCACGGGGATGCGAAGGGGTCAGAACTATCGAAGGACTGGTTTTCTCATCTAGCGGACCTGAAAATCTCTCTCGCAGCGCTCGGCCGACCGATTCACGCGTTTCGCGCCAATGCCTGATCTCGCAGCATCATATCGATCGGTTGCGAGATTAAAGTCCTCTCCTGTAGAGAAGAAACTGTGTGTAAAAATATTGGAAGCACGCCGAATGTTTCTATAATACTTTTTATGTTTGTCAAGTAAACGAGACGCTGAATAATTCCGACATATTCTTTCGCCAATCGCTGCAATCCTTTTTAAAACGTCTGTTTTTTACTGCATTTAAGAGACGTACTAAATTATCTAATAATTGGTTATTGAAAAAATATATAAATTATTAATTATACGCATAAAGTTTTACAATCGTTCGTATAGATTGTTCGATACAATGGATGGCGTGCATAAATTTCGATTAACGAGCATACCTATTCACTCGAATGCAAATCGATTTATCTGTGCGGTTTTTTCATTTTTATCAAAAATTATGTCACGCATAAAAGTTGGAGCATGACGATCTTCCGAGACTAGACGTAAGTGGCTGTAAAACTGGCTTTTGCCTCTTTCTACAAAGAAGCGAGATGAGATAACGCGAAAAAAGATCGCCGAAAAATACGTCTGCTTCTTTGAGAGAATATAAACTGTCAGGTTTATCCGAAGGATCAGCCAGTGGCTACGGTAAAGTACAGTAAACTGCTTATCGCATAAAAATGGGATAAATTTTAACGAGCCAAAGCATTAGCGAAGCAACGGCGGAACTAATTGCGGATCAAGATCAGAAACGATCGCGACCGCTATCTTCGCCGGTGCGGAAACGAGTTTTCTAATTGGTACGAACGATATAACCAGTTTTACGTAGAGAATCTGATCAGGCTGTGTTCGTAAATCTGATTTCATCGTTAATCGATGTTCCCTCTCGATATCACGCATTGATGTTACATTGCGATGTTTAAAAATAGTGTATCATCTATATGTGTATATATATATATATATATATATATATATCGACATTTCGTTTGAATTCTCAGAATTAAATTTAGTTCCATCGAGTTTAGAGAGCTATCATTGGCTACTTTACATACATGTTTTAATAGATACTTTTTTGCAAGAACACTAATGAATTTACGATAAAACTTGATAATGATAACTGTGAAATCGTATCAGAATTCCAGAGGCATTATCATTTGATCTTTCAGCGTAATCTTAAATATATCTTATAAGATACGCTAAAAGAATTAATGAAACAGTAATCCCACATTCGTTAAGTTAAATTCGGACATCGACGACCAATGCACCCGTCGAAGCTGGCCTTGGGCCCAAGTCCGACCGTTGCTCATTTTCTACGCCCATCGTCGATCGAAGGTCACCCGATATATTATGGCTCGAAATCGAATGCGTTCATCCGGCAGGCATTCCAACGAGACAACCAAGTCGAAAGAGAGAAAGGATGGAAGATACTAGGGGAGGGAGGGGGAGACGAGGGAAAAAAAGGTGCGCCTATGGAAGGGTAAAAAAAAGAGGACGAAACGTCGAGATGCAGACGGATGGCGTGCTACGATCGAGAGTCTTGTTTCTCGGCTACGAAAGCTACCAGAAGAGAGCTACCAGGAGCCCTTCAGCCCGGCAGGGCGTAGCCCGCACGCTCGATCATTACCGACATTGTCCACTAATGGATATTTATGAATGCACCAATCAACGCTACTACTACCGGGCTTCAATGCAATCAGAATCGATTATATAGATTTCGCCCGCGGTCGCAACCTTCGGTCGTCCTTGCAAAACTCCTGATGTAACGCATCAATGAGCCATTGCACCTGATGATCTTTCGCATCGGTAGACTCTTGAACGCTCTGTCCTGAGAATATAGACTATCTCGCGTTGCAAGCCCACGCATCTCCGTTAGCAAGCCTCGAGATAAGTTCGTTATGTGTTTCGACGTATCTTAAATATATTGCGTTGCTAGTTACGCGTTCTTTGAGACGATCGCATTAGTGATATAAAAGAATGAATTGTAATCTCAGTTTCCAAGAGCTACTATTATTTCGACATTAGTGTTAGAGAAAAATTATTTCCTACATCAATGTAGAAAATACTACTTTGTTTCATCAAAATCAAACACTTCGTATACCCTCTAGAAATGGTCCCGTGTTGCTGGGGACACTTCCGAGAGCACCTTTTGATCTCACCGCCCGCGATCTCGCTTTTGTTTCCACCCTCTTCCGCAACTCGAAGAAACAAAGACCGATCGGCCGGACTAATGAGGCCCCGCTAGCCTCAGGGCATCGTGCGTGTCGTGACGTAATCGCAACATTTTTAAAAAGTCACGAATGCGTTTAGCCTGCGTCTCTGAATGCTGTTACGGGGCATAACGCGCCGTGGCCGCACCGCGTATAATATCGCATAAGGCCGCGTGCATTGTATGTTTACGAGTCGGCCAGGAGGGACCTGGGAGGGCTCCGCGAGATTGTTGCAGGGTGTCGGCCAACACGTGTCCATATCGACAAGGATGTATCGACGGCAGTTCACTGCCTTCGGCTATATCCGCGTGTGGTCGCCGACGTAGACTCGAAGAGGATCGTACGGCGAATTAACCGTATCCCTTCTCTCGTATGGCGAGCTGCCTTCAGGAGATCTTGCAAGAATATTGGAACTTTACGCGTTTCCATCTCGCGACGATCGAGCCGCGATGACGTTATCCCTCGAGGCTGTGCGCGATGTGTAGATAATAGAAGATTGGTGCAGCGATAAAATCATTTGGTAGTATTATTCAATATGGATAAAATTCGGCGTATCGGTTCACAATAACTTCACGTATATAAATAAATTAGGAGATTTAACTTTCTCCATATGATTCTATACAATTAATACATTTATAAAAGAAGAAAATCAAGATTTAAAAAATATGCAGAAATTGTTTTTTAATTAATGAAATTATTTAAAAGTATGCATATTACTGAACTTTTATGAACTAAATATTACAGTATAAAATACGCAATTAAATAATATAAAAATACACATTGTTGTAATATATTTATATCCAATATATTTATACATATTGGCAGATAAGATTTCATCAATATCGCAAAAATGTAATTTTATTGAGCAATGCGAAAATTCTCACGGTAATATTCTCTGGGTATACGTAAAAATCTACATGATTTAGTTTTATAAGATGGATTATACTGATATACGTTCGATATACGAGCGAAGCTTACAATGTCCAGCGAAAGTAGAGGGTGTCAAATTATAGGATATACATGTTACAAACATAGTCGAGCCGAAGTACGAATAACTTGGCCGCGTTGTCCGGTTAGCTACGGACTTTATAGCCAGTTCATTTTATACGTTATTTCACCATGAAATGGTCGTTATACCATGGCACATGAGTGCATCCTATCTGCCGAACGATAAATGCGTGGCAAACGCATTTCGCTGCATGCAGGATTATTCTAGACGAATAAAGCCATCTAAAAAATTCATAGTGATACTCATTTATTACATTTCCTTCGTTCCCCCTATTCCAGTTGGATATCGATCTTCAAAACTCACGTATAATACGTAACGTATGTTGCAAAATATTGCGAATATTTTGTTCAGTATTTATTGCTATTTTTAAATTAATTTAATGATATTTTTATTTTTACATTAATTCGATGTGCTTCGATTATACTAAATTTATAAAATTTATTCACCAGTATTTCAAAGGGCATGAACTCAACTTTAAGAACTCAAGTCCACAAATTTTCGTAGAATCGCTGAGAGTCGGCCAATCGTAGATGCACGTTTGCAATGGAATCGACGCGGCGCGACGTAAAGATGGCACGGCCAATAACGGCATGGATTGGCGGATACCGAGGCAGTAGCATCATCAGAATGAAGAACGACTCGGAGGTGTCCACCTAAGGTTACTAATGATCCCGTGGGCACCGTAGAATACATATGGAGCGGCCAGTCTGAATTAAAATCGCTCGAGCTATAGCAACGGCTACCCTTCTCTTCTCCTATGATTAATGGAGAGTTCACACTCAGAATGCACACATAGGATAATTAAGGGGATATATTCCGGCCACCGAGTCTACGTATAGTTTGAAGGATGTAACGGGTGGAGAGTTCGTCAGCGCGGCGCAACACTCATTGATTTCGCAGCGCGTTTAAGTCTATTTATATACGTTCTAAAGAGAGAGAAAACGGAAGCTTCGATGATTCATAAATGAATCGTTGCATGTATGAGACCGACGCTATAGCAGGCTATTTGAAATCGTGTTGATTGTATATGATTTAGAAGAACACCAAATAAAAATATCCTGCGCGTAAAATTTTTTGCAGATCAAAACATTCAGATAAAAAAGATTTACGCGTAATAATGAATTTTAGTAACTATACTTATTTAAGCAGAGGAATTATAACAGAGACCCTGTAAGAAATACGAAACTAAGTACTTTTAATGAAAATGTTTTTATAAATTTATATTATTTTCACGATTTAAAAAAAATTGTTCACAAATTTGCCGCTCCAAACATAACGCTGTTAGATTCTACGTAACACTTACTTCGAAGTTTCAGTCTGAACGGATACAAGTGAGAAATCTGTGAGAAGTCCGTTCAACTCGAAGGAGAACACCCGGTACAGAGCATCTGCGCGGCAAGTTTTAAGATCCGTCGCATCATGCTACGTGGAAAGGGTGTCCTAATCATTAATTCAAGGATTAGGCGTAAACAAACGATGATTTGATAACGTCCAGAGAAGCGGAGCCGCCTCTTACGGCTACCGGGCGCGGCTTGGCGGGATCCAACGGAGAATCTCCACTTGATCCGTTCACGCAGTATTTACGTGTGTTAAAGGAGGACGGCGAGCTCGCGTAGGTACAGGTGGTATATCCGCTCGTTAATTATGTATACGACCTCGTGAGAATTACGATCAATTAATTCTCGCCGATGTCCATCCGCTCGCGAGAAATGAACGAGTCGGTGCGCACTTTTCCTCGCGACACATTTCAGCGTGCTTTAACGCGCGGATGTAAATTGAGCCCGTCATTTCGCGTAACTCGATAAAATATTGTCGCAAAACGGATTTGCCTATAAAGGTAGTATGAAATTAATTTACACACTATACCTTCGATCATCGTTAAGTTTAGTAATTGTTTATAAAATTGTAGATTTCGTACAAATTATGTTTTCTATTCTCAAGTTAAGAAATTTTACTTTTAAGCTAAATATTTGAAAATTTACTTTCTTCAAGTTGCAAAAATATATAAATAATAATTATGGCTCCAAGAATAAATCAAAAAGGAGAAAACAAATTGTTAATGTGAGTTATTAATATCATCAATTATAGAAATCAATTATAGAAATAATACTTTATACAGATTAGACACATCGAAAATTTATAAACATAAACGTTTCGATTCTTAACTTGCTCCTCTTTATTTCGTTTACAAATATTTATTTGATGAGCTAAAATAGTTTCTTTCTCATAGATTCTTCTCCACAATCATTAAATTATAACATTTATATATTATAAATTTTTATATCTGAAGTCTCTAATCTTTATAAAATATTATTTCTACGCACTATTAACGGCATTGGCTCACACTAACAATTTATTGTCTCTTGATTTACTTTCTTAGTTATATAATTTTTATTAATAACTACTGTAATGTGCAAATTAAGATAATAAATACGAACGATCGATCCTTCCGTACCGAGACGGCCTCTTTGAATACTAATATCGAATATGTAGCGACGGGTTTCACTGCGTTCCAATGAACATTAATTGCGAGGTGGGCCGAGCGCGGTAACGCGGCGCGAATTTATAACCCGCCTAATCTGTGACAAATTGGTCGGGGGAAAAAAGTAAAACCCGTCTATATCAACACACGCGGGATCGCTCACACCCGCGAACAGAAAACCACTACCGACGCGGAGAATCGAGCGGCATCGTTGTGCGCCGGCAGATCTCAGGATGTCGGAACCCGACGGCGTAGGGAGGGTTGGTTTTCAGGGGGTGGTACAAGCCACCGTAACCGAGAGGTAGATGGGGCTCCGGATGGCAATGGCCTGCTCGTTGGCTCGTGGTGGTGTGTACGGGAGCGAAAAGAGCGCCATTCTTTTGTAAGAAGCTCACATAAATTGCGACACCCAAGAGTTAAAAGCAGTCTTAAATTACGAGCCGTCGACTCCTTGATGAATTGAGTGCTCCCACCTCGTCCTCTGTCCCACTCCTCCCCCAGTTTTCTCATAGTTGCCGCCACCGCTGGCTTGGTACCCTCAACTACTCGGTCGGGTGATATTATACATTGTTTTTACGTTCCTCTTACGGTCAGGCATCCACAACCTCTACCTATCTAGTAACTAGAGCAACTGAATATAATGAACCTTTTATACCTTTTATATCTTTTATACTTGATGGGGTTATCTGCGAAAGGTGTTCCATGTTGTTGAATCGTCTTAGCAGAAAATTATTCCTCGGATCACTTTCAAAATTATTCTTTCAGTAATGATGAAACGAGAAAAGCATCGGAAAAAATTCGAAACAAAAAGTTCTTTTTTAAGTGCTCTATTTTTTTAATGTGTAGAAAAACAATGACAGCACGTCATGATGATTGTAAAAAAACTTCAAGATGTTATCATTTGTAGATCTGAAACCTCGCGATCTAAAGACTATGTTTGAAAGGGAGAACTCCGAATCTCGTGGCATACCACTATATTAGCCTCTCGTGCAAGGGCGCGTCGCGGAGGAGTGCCTACAAAGAAAGTTGATTCCAAGTAGAACGTCTACTGGATAATCATTTCGTTTTGATATCTCGAAAGCAGCCGACTGAGGTAAATCCAGACGGGACAATTTGTTAGAACGACGCGACCTTTACACTTCTCTCGCCGTCGTACACGCAGCCGCTGACTAACCAGCAGCAGGACTGAACTTAGGGTTAGACTGGTGCCATCGCCGGGATTTTATTATTCAAGTTCCTGCACATTGTGAACCGCGGTGAAATCTTTATTTGGAATCATTCCAAGAACAATAACATGTCCCCATCTTATATCAACTGTTCTCTCCTCTCTCTCTCTCTCTCTCTCTCTCTCTCTG
>NW_012130077.1:326788-338137 GCF_000143395.1 Atta cephalotes
CTCCTCTCTCTCTCTCTCTCTCTCTCTCTCTCTGTGTCTTCTCTGTCTTGCCGCCCATCGCATCCTTTCCTCTTCCCTCCCACGAGGCAGCACCAAATAAAACTAAACGTAACCCAGTTATTTTCTGTTTGCGCTGCCCGATGATTCCCTCAGATATGATGGCTTCTCTCTCAGTACCTCTCTGCTCGTTGGCAGTGGCGGCACGCGTGTATCATCGTGCATATAAATCAGTCTACGAGGATCAGATAGGATTTCAGAAATATAAAATACACGGCGATATTAAAAAAGAAAAGGAAAACGAGGCTGGACAAAGAGCAAAAGGAAAGAAAGAAAGATAAAGAAGAGAGGAAAAAATCAGGAGAAATGTGAGGGAGAAAGAACCTCTGTCGACGAACAAGAAATGCACTCTGATTGGTAGACATGATGCAGCGCGATAGAGCCTGTTTACACGAATTTCGGATTAATTTATAATTGTCGTGCTTTCGAAATTTGAAAAGATAGAATGGAGTTCATCATTTCGGAGCACAAAGAATATCAAAATTTTTAATAAAAGAAATAATAATATATATGTAATATAAATAAAAATAATATCATTATTGTGTATATTTATGAATAATGTAATATAGTTCTATTTAAAAATTTTTTTCGGATTTCTGATACTCTGAAGTAAAATGAAATAAGTATATCTGAAGCTCTAGTTTAAATCAATGATACGGCAGAAAAATATTTTTGGCAACATGCTACGGAACGGCATTTAAGGAAGACGGAGGTTTGGAGAACATACGATCGTGTTTGCGTGGTTGAATTCTTTGTTCGGTAATAAGGACGATTCTGAGTGGTTCGAAAAGAGCGATTGAGCGCAAAGGACAAAATCATTGTCCCCACTTGTCCGCATCGCCTGTCTCGCGGAACTCTGGACCTTCTTGCCCGGTATTCGGCATTAGCCACGATTATCATATTTTCGTTGGGGATCTGGTGTCATAAATTTGATCTCGTTATCTCGTTTACGGGCTGCGCTCGTGCAACGAAGCGAGAGGGAAACGACAGTAAGACGCGAGTCTCTGAAGAAGAAAGAGGAAAGAAGAGACAACATAGGAAAGCGAGCACGAAGATCAGGAACGTTTTAAGAGCGACTGGTACCCCAAAAAACTTATAAGCTTAGATATACGATGGAATATTATCTTAAACAATTCTATAGTGCAAATTAGAAATGTTTTAACGATATCTTTCTGATTCTCTTAATTTTCCAAAATTTCGATCTGAACACTTTTAATACAAATAAAATAGATAAATAATGTAGTATGTGTATGAGACCACCAAGATTCTAGTACCACCTACTTGATAGTAATCGCAATACAGTATAATCTTTATTGGACAGTTGATTATTGATAAAGCTACTGTGTTTCTTTTTAAATTCAATATACAGATAAAAAAAACAAATATATTCATACAGTCTACGTAAACATGCAGGCTGCTGCGCCTCTTTTCGATTCGACTAATTTCGCTGTGGTCACTTTCACGTGCACAACTGTGCATAAGCGAAATTTATGCCGGGCGATTTGATTACCGCGATATAAACTTGATGCGGACACGCAGACTCGGACGACAAGACGGGAACATACATCACACGGTTGGTTTGGTGATATCACGACTGGCTCTGGCTTCTTGGTATCGTTCTTAGTACTTGCCAACTCTCTCGCTCCTTCTCTGTTTTCTTCTTCATTTCCTTCGATCTTTCTATTTTAAAATCTATGATTGATTAATTATATTAATCGATATCTTTTTGCAATTTTTTGCTAAGCTACTTATTAATTAATTGAAAAGTAAAGTAGAAAAAAGTTATTAACTTAATTAGATTAGTTTAATTCGTATTTATTTTTTCTGATGGAGAAGGTATGTATTATGTTAAATGTACAATGATTCGCATTAATATTCGGACATCATAATAATAAAAATAGAGAAACTATTATTTTTGAAATATAGTTTTTATAGGATTAAGAAATTTACGGTTTTTTAATCATTGAAAACGCTCATTATAAATGTAAAAAATATTAATTTTGTTTATTTAATTAATGTAGTTTTCAATGTAAAAAATATTAAATAAGTTAATCTTTAATTTTAGAATTACAAAAATATTCGGACACTCAATATATTTTATATTTATTGATCCTCGGAAATTAAGTTAGTTTATTCCTTACTTGTTTACCATGAAGTAAGAATACAAAATATATGACTTTCATGTTGAATTAACTTAATTTTCCCAAGATCACACAAGTTAACAGTGAAAATGAAATGTAAAGATAAAAATAGTTCATTTGATAAACGTCAATTTATTATTTTTCATTATGAAAAAGACAAATATCGAGAAATTGTTAAATTAATAAATTAGAGTAAAAATACGGTAGCAGATATTGTAAAAAGATATGCTCGTGAAGACCGCATTGAATCAATAGAACGTCCTTAGAAAGAACGTTCAAAATTACTTAACTCATAGGATAAAATTATTAGGAAAATAAAAGAAAATCCTGGATTAAGTGCTACAAAACCTGATCTTAGAATTATACGAAGAGACTAACAAGAAGGTACATCCTGATATAGTTCGTCGAGCATTAAAAGAAAATGGTTACAACGGTAGAGTTGCTTGTAAAAAGCCGTTCATAAATGAAGCGAATCGGAAGAAAAGATTAATTTTCGGAAGGAATTTATTTCTAAAGAACAAATATGATGGAATAATGTAATATTCGCTGATGAGAGCAAATTTAACATTTTTGGACTGACGGACGGAAAATGATATGGCGAAAAGCAAACGAAGAATTTCAAACTGAAAAATTTGAAGCCAACTATGACACATGTTTAATGGTTTGGAATTATATTTCAAGTAAAGGAGTGGGTAAATTAGTTTTCATTGATGGAATTTTGAATAAAAATAAATATTTAAGTATTCTAAAAGACAATTTAATAAAAAGTGCTAATAATATGAATATATGAGATAATTTCAAAGACTTTATCAAGACAATGATCCAAAATATAAGTCGCGAATAGTGCAAGAATATTTACATGTCATACAACTGTCCAAAAGTATTACATCCTCCATCATAGTCATCAGATTTAAATCCTATAGAAAATTTATGGAATTTATTAAATTGTAACATTCGAATTATGTCTAGAAGATCAAAAGAAGAACTAAAATTAAAACAGGAATGGACGCGCATTACACCAGATTATTTAAAAATTATTTCTAAATGTTTGCAACTTGTTATTAAACAAAAAGGTTATCCAACAAAGTATTATTAAAATTATTATCATTTCATTTATAAATATTTATATTGTATTATTATATCTTGTTAAGTGTTCGAATATTTTTGCGATACCAGAATTAAGCAAAATTCTGTCTATAATTTAATATATATTTAATATATATAATTTAATATATATTTCGAAACTGTATCTATAAATAGTAATTATAGAAATAAAATTTATATTTCTAATAACTATAATGAATTTTTCAATTTAAAACAAAAGCCATAAATTTCTTACTCCAACAAAAATTATGTTCAGAAGGTAATAATTTCTAAAGTATCATATCCAAATTAATCGAGTCACTGTATATGATATATTTGACTTAAATGTATACATTCTTCAATGAAAGAAAAAAATACGAACTAAACTATATAATTTAGTCAAGCTATTAACTTTTTTCTCAAAGTACAGAATATTAAAAATATAAATTTTTGCGACTTTAAAGAGAAGGAAATTGTGCAATATATACTGACAATATAAACATTTTTGCAAAACAATTACATTCATCGTTTGACCTATTCCTCATAATAATCTTATAAGGTATATTTACGAAATAATTCTATCTCAATTAAGTTAAATATTCTTACCCATAATATTGTGCAATATTATTTTATCAAGGCAAAGTAAGAAGTGATTACAGCTGAAATAAAATTGAAAAACTTTCTTACCAGCATCTAGTAAGAAATACAATTCGATATTAAGAAATCAACTTTCGTCAGGCGAAAGTAAGAATTCAATAAGAAGAGTCCTCACAAAGATACATATATAAAATTCGTCTGGCGTTTCTAGGAGATCTTTTTTGGCCGTGTCAGTAAGTTTGAAACAATAAGTTATAAATATTGAAATCTGCCTACAGTTCACCCGCCCTTTCCTTCTATCCCCACCCCGTCCTGTCCTAACAAAAACCTTTCGTCCGGGTCACGACCGATCGGTGCATTAGAGAGCCACGATGTCGCCCACGATGGCTCGTGTTTCTATAATGTAGACATCGTTAGCAGTATTCATGTACTAAATCGAACGAGGAAGATGTATGTGAGTATACGTGAGTGCGGAGATGCATTATAATGCGTCGACACTGCCGACTCTTCGTGTTGTCGGAGCTAGTCAGATGAAAGGATTTCCGGTCCATTTTGCAAGATGCGAAATTGTCTGGCGGAACTTAAAATACATCAAATAGAAAGGAAATCAATCCGTCATGCATTTTTTTAAGTTTTTATAATATTTTTAGTTTAATAAAGTTTCTATAAAGCTATAACACATCTAAACTACGATCTATTACTTTTCTTCTTGGTTTACGTTAGCTTTTCCTTCTATTTTGCTTCAACTTTTCGCTGTACTATCACTCGCAAAAGTACATACGTGTGTGTACTTGCATAAATATATGTAAGCGTCCGTAATGCGATGAGTTTGGATTCGTGAGTTTGCTAAGCTCAAATGATTGTATGAATCCCTGAGAGATTACCATGCATTTAAAAAATTACAGTTAATATTTCTAATTATTACGTGCTATGCTTTTGCGTTACTTGTTCGTGGTTAAAATGAACTAATATGCTACCGCATAATAATATACTGATAATGATGTAAATAAATGAATAAATATGCATTTCGTGATTCAATGTTATTGATGCCTGTGCCTTTGAATACGCGGAATGATGACCATGCCTGCAAATAACCCATGGATACTAGTAGGAGGACAACGATTACGGGATTACCTTGGTCAGAGGGTGTTCGATGCCCGATGCTGTAGGTACGAGGACTATAAATCATAATTAGGCTGCAAGCGGTAGCTGCGAAGTGGCTGCAGGCCCATTAGCAGCAACAATGCGCCCAAGCAGCTTAAGACGTCGTTGTTGCCAGAAGAAGAGTAACTCGACTCTCCATTTACTCGAGCCAGATCGTATCGAAGCTACGTAGCAGGACATTCGTGGTCAGAAAATAATGGATGCGAAACATGTAACGAATATTTGCGCACGATATAGACTGTCATTTATCCTTTTTAATGTGGTGTTAAAGTATTATTATACTTGAATATATTATACTTGAATATAAGTCCCGATGCATATCTATAATTTAAAGTCTAATGAATGTTATTTCATATACGTGTTAACCGCGTAGAATATGTTACTAAATATTTTTCTTTGAATTTTGAGATATCCACTGTCATCCCGAATTCCCTAATTTTTATCGTAGCTTCCTATAATACGGGGCAACGAGGGATTAATGCTAATTGGAACAAAAAAAAACTGTCTAAGTAAATGATAAAATTGAGTAGAAAATTTTCAATTTAGTCAAACGATCGAGCGTATAATCGTCCATTGAATGTAGAAAATCCTAGTTACTTTTTTCTTAAGCGTATTGGTGCATGAGATGTGCTATTCGAACAGGTTCTATAGGACGATGATTAAGCAATATTATTCTCGGTGTAAGAGCATTCGAGAAATCAAGCATAACTTACGATAACCTTAAAATAAAACAAATAAATATAAGTCAATACTATTTTTATTTCTAAACAATTTCGTAAGCTCGTTTTAAGCTTAATTTTAAACAGTTAATTTACAACAGTTTTCTTCTTGATTTCCAATAGGTAAATTTACGCGTTTCCTTTTTTAATGATATATTTGCATGCACATCCATGCAACAGCTATTATTTTTCTTCAAATCAAAATATCGTTGTTTATACAAGAGCCAGCGAGAAGAGGAGAAGCGCCTCTGTACGAGGATCCAAGGAATCTCGGAGGCACGATCGAGGGCTGTCAGATTATTATAGTGAGTCGTCGATACTTGAGTCGAGTGCACGGAGATGAGTCTTCAATCCTTCTGACGCTGACGCTCCTCGATCGACGAGCGAAGTGGCCACAACGGATTCCATTCAGTCGATTGACGGTGGTCACCTTTGGTGGTCCGAAATTCCTTACACTCCAAATTACTTCCACTCGTAAGCGGAAATCGGCCGTCTACTTCGTTTGCGGGCAATCAAGGACCAGTCCCTCTCTGCTTCTCGTGCGAGCTCGATGCTGATGAAGCGCGGTTGAAAGATTCATCGAACCCTTCCCCCTCTCTACCCTCAACCCATTAGATTTTATTGCACCCATAATTATTTCTGTGCAAACTGAAACTGCCAGAGTTCGGGCTTACTTCTCGAATCTCAAAGATTAAAATTGTATCTCTCCTTTTATATTTGCTTTTCTATTTTATAAATATTTGTGCAGATTATGATGGCAAAACTTCATTAGATTTGAATTCAAAATATAAAAAAATGGGATACAAATATAATATAATGTTTACTTGAAATAATTTTACATATTTAGATATATTTTTATATATTTAATAAATAATATTTCTAAGTTCTGAATTATGAGCAAGTTTATATCGCGTGTTTTATTTGTAATAGCAATGACTAATAGAAAGTCACGTTATTTCGTGAACAACTCAGATGCTTGTGCATCGACGTTGAGTATTTCCCCGTCAAATGACGAATGAGTAGAAGTCATGACGAATTATTACGGCCAGTACACCATGAATCATACTGCCAGCATTTACCACGAAGAATAACGAAGATCCGACCAAGCGAGTGTCTTAAATTTCATACCAGCACCTTCTCGCGACGGGTTGCACGTACATACGTCACGACTGCGTCGCGTCGTGTGTGAGTTCGACATATCTGATCGTCGACCGGCGCAACGGATGCCGAGTCGATGATTCCAATCTCCTGTCAATGCCGCTCAACTTTGGCGGACCGGGCCATTTACTAGCCAGCAGGACGTGAATGATTCTCGATCGTGTTCGAACGTATAAGAGTTTGCCTCCTACGAGAAAAAGGCTTCGATTGGCTTAGATTAATTGTGTACAGCTGCTGGAACACGAATAAAAAAAAGTTTTCTACTTCTAGTATACATACATGGCTCTCGTATTTTCTCAATAAATGTTTTTTAATTCGATGTGATTTATATAAAATGACAGCAATCTCTTACAGAAAAATATTTCACAATAATGTAATGACTAATTAATAATAATTTTGGTCACTCGCACTAAACTGAATTATTGCACGTCAAAGACTACTTTATTTAAAATATCGAAATGCAATGGCATAATGTAATCAACTTCAACAATGAAATAACACATATGTGTCCCATTAAGTAACATGACAATTAATACATCATTATTAGGTATTTAATCGTTGTACATGCTTTTATATTTAATTTTGCTAATTTCGCATAGCAGTTTTCAGTATGCTCTAATCTAGTGTAATACAAGCAAATTGCTACAAGTTTTTGCAATAATAACTCGATTTTATCATTGGTAAACACTGTCATGTTAATTTTAAAAACGATTTACGTGATTTCGCAAATATCTGCAAGAAATTAATTTTTAACGTCGTTGATATATTAATGGGCGATCAATGTTCTGCTCCGTTCTGCTAAAACTTCCATTTAAGGGAGAGAAAACAAGTTTCTCCCGATTCATGAAGCGTTTAACGTTTCAATGGCCCGTGAAAGTTAAGCGGGAGGGGCACGACAAATTTTTCGGATATCGTCGATTTATCAAGTCGGAAACGATTCTTGAATCGGGGTGTCGTCGATGCCACCGTCTGACGTCGTCACTCGCGCATCCTGACGACAAGGACGTCGAGGTAGACGTCGACAACCATTAGTCGCCAGGCGATGTGGCCGACTATACCGGTCTGATGTATTTCGATGTTGACGGAAAACCTGTAAAACGGCCTCACGCCGGCTTACCGGAGATCTATTAGCGCCCGTTATAAATGGTCCCGTCACCTTCGCCGATGTCACCGGTGTCGCTGAAAGGAAATTGACTACTCATCCCCCTCTGGATGCCGACCCGAGACGCGTTCACTCTCACGTTCCTCCTCTCGCCTCATCTACTCGAGCCACGGATTTCGCCGGAAATCAAAAACGGCACGTTGCGTCCGGCACTTCGCCGCACGACTTCAGGAAACGATGTCAATTTCTTGATTTGATCTCTAGTAATCGAAAGGCGGCTGGCAGGAATTTACAGAGTGTCACGTAGGACGCGCTTGACGTATAGTTTGATTTTATTACAATTTCATTGTAATGTGAATTGTGTCATATAATATGTATATGAAAAATGATTGTGTAATGGAATTCCTGTTCTTATAAATAATTTGATAATAGAAAGTATACATGGTGCTATCAATTTATCCTGCAGAGATGCAGACTCTGGATTGATGCTATGCGAATCGTTAAACCCTAATCGCATGTTGAGAATTCCAACGTGATATCAAAGATCATTACGCTCGCTACTGATCTGCGCGACGCAGGAAGCTTATCTATTCAAAGTGAGATTCAGAAGCGTATACACACACGCATACACGCACAGCCGTGCCTTTTAATATTCCGGTAGCCGGTGGCGAGCCAATAACGCTGGCGTTAAAATATGGTAATCGAGCCACGGGATCGGCATATCGACGGCTTGACAAACGATGCGACGCCCGGAGCATTGGACCACCAACAGATCGTGGAGCATCCGCGCTCGCGCGCGCTTCTCTTCTTCATTCTGCTTCTCTCTGTCCCTCCCCCCCCCCCCCCTCTCGCACTCAGTCAGCAATCATTTGTTATGTACGTGACTCGAAGCTGACTGCTATCCTGGCATCCTGCCATTCCTTCGTCCTGCCGTTCATCGGCAGTATCGTCCGTCCAGAGTGCCTCCCAGTCCTAGTCGCACCTGGTCGCTTCGAGTGTGAGTATCTTGCTTCCGATTGAGGGATACAGCATAGTTCAAATTATAATAAATTAAATCTTTGACGTAAATTAGATCTTTCTTTTCTAAATCAACATTTGACGACTATATTTTTCGCTTTTTTTTTTAATCTTACTTTTAATGAAAAAAAATAAATTGTAAAAAATAATAGATAAATTAAATACAATAATTATATTTTAAAATCACCGAAATTCTTTATTTAATATTGTTTGATTTGCAATTCTTGATGTTTAATTTAAATAATCAAACTAACGTCCGAGATCTGACTTGCGAATTCCATCATTACTTCGATCATATCGTATACTTAGCAGAAGTAAAAGGAAGGCAACATCATGCAACATATAGCTTATTCTTCTACTTTCTACAAGTAGAGAGTATGATCGAGTTTCTCGTTCCAAAGTATTGATATCACGATTATGTAAAAGCCACAATTAGACATTCACGTTATTCATGGCGGCGTAGCAGACATTTCATATTCCTTGACACAGAAGGTTATTATTCGGTAGAACATTAATCTGCGAAACAGCGAAGTTGGCGTAAAATTCGAATGGACAGCTGATCGTATGAGATCGGCGATCACGTAGCCTGTCGGGATTCGTTTAGGGAACGTTATTTAAAGGATTCGGTACAAATCTCTCAAGCTGTGCCAGCTGGCCACATCAATCCTGTTACAAAGCGCGTCTATCTCGACGCAGCTTCTCGATCGGCCGATCGACTCCGGTCCGTGTCCGCGTGTCGAGCTCGAGTCACTTCGCGTTGTGATCAGAGCCGAAAACACGGATTCAGTTGTCCACGTCGATCTCATGAAGCTACCGTTATCAAATGAAAAGCCTAGCCAAACTATCTAAAGCAGTGACCGGATCGAAAATCACGTCTTAAATACTGTCTTAAATAAAATTTACACTTATTTCCATTTCATCTATTGTTTTATTACAGTCTTATATTATAATTAAATTGTGCGTGCATATAAATAGCATGTATATACATAAAAATAAGATTAATTAATGTTATTTCTATAGATGTAATAAGAGATTCCCTCCTTTCAACGTTTCAGCTCCAGAGAGAAATCAACAACTTTCTCCAACTCAATATTTTAGAGTGAAATCATTCAAGCTACCTCACTCTTTCTAAACCGATAGTGATAACTTCACTAAGAATACAATCAATTCTTATTATCTTAATCTTGTTACGATTGTGGCTATTTCTACAATTTGAAAATAAAAAAAGCAACAATAGAATTGTATTGTTATTCTAAGATATCGCTTTTAATTATAGATTTATCCTCTATATTGCAAATTATAAAATAGGAAATACGTAAAACGAGCCGAGAGCATTTTGTTTATATTTCGTTAAATCTCGCCGAGTAAAGACGCGAATAACGACGCGCTTACAAATACGAATGAGACTGAAGTGTATACAACGGGTCTTTAGAGATGATCTCTAACTAAGTAGTACCTAGAAGTTAAAATAGTCAATGAAGGTGGTGTTGGTTGATTTACGATCCGACTGCATGCAGAGATCATCACGAATTTCTGATCCTCATGAAATGATTGTTGCTCGTAAGTTCCTACTTATTGTTATGCGAAATATAGAAATGCATGTATGAAAGTATGATACGAGCCAACCTCTCACACGTTACCAATTATTTGCAACCGTTCACCAGTGTACTAATAATAGATTACCCGCCTCCTCCACGCGATCATCAAGAAATAATTCACGCTTTCGTCAGGCTATTTTATAGTGCTATATATTCGGTTATATATAATCCCGAACGTTTCGTTAGTATTTACGTGACAATACAACGAATACTTAGAGAAATTAACATCGTAACTAATCGTTCGCCGTTGTTTATTTGTAAGACAATATTAAAGTCCTGTTAGCATGTGTGTTATTGCCAGAAAAATAATGTATCGACTGTATTGTTTTAAGTTAAGATGCTAAAAAGTAGAGAATGTGCAGTTTAGATTTATTACGTCTATGGAAATAATATTAATTAATTTTATTTTTATATACATACATGCTATTTAATATGTATATACTATCTAATGATAACAAAAAATCTAATGAAGCAATTAACAATGAATGGAAAATTAACTGACTATCTCGCTATTCTTTAATCATTTCACATTGAAATGGTGCATAATGTTATTTATTATTAAGAAGTTTTTTTTCCAATATATATATATATATATATATATATATATATATATATATATAGAGTATATATATATATATATACTTACTATTTAGTTTACTATATGTATAGTTAGTAAGTAAAGTAAGTTAGTACGTCGTACTACTTCGTACTAA
>NW_012130077.1:338189-340431 GCF_000143395.1 Atta cephalotes
AATTAAACTTAACGTACGTTACTACTCGTCTTACTTTACTTTTAACTTATACTTACTACTATAGTAAGTAGTAGACTATATTATTATTATAGTTAGTTTACTTATATATATATATATATATATATATATATATATATATATATATAGAGGTAACATTCTATGATATATCTACATTTTGTTCATGCATTGATAAAGATATGGCTCATTCGTCAACAATATTTAAATGATGATTAAAAGTAATGTAAATAAACATAATATTTAGAAAATTAAAAATTTTATATTGCAGATATGCATGAAGATATCAATGTCTAACATGAAAAGACTTTACTTTGTCGCAATATGTATTATTCATAATTATTTTGTTCATTTCGTACGTATATTCAGGTGTATCTGCATTCAGATACAATACATTCAGCACTCATAGGTCACACAATCGCGAGGTCACAACCTTCCAGTACCTAGCCACGAAAGGGTGAAGAAACTATGAGAAGGGGGCGGTTGGTGGGCGAGGGATGGCGCGGGTAAGTTTTAAGAGTCTGAGACGCGAAGGACGTCTCCGTAATGACGGGGCATAAATAACTCGGACGTTTACGTGCGCATTGATTTAAGCAAACTAATGATTTCACTTTGACCGGTCGGCGGAGGAGAAACGCAAGCTCGGCCTCGGCGAGTCCCGGCCGGCACCGCCTGCCATATTGACGTTTATATTCGTCTGTATAATTTACATGTCTATGTATGACAATTATTGCGATGGGACCGGAGAATGCACGAAGAAATCGTGCAGTTGTTATTAGTTACCACCCAGACTTAGTCGCTATCGGAAATTTTGAACAAAGAATCGGTATATACTGATCAAATATCATCATCCCTTTGTAATATCGGCTAATAAGTCTCACATTAATTGTAAGTAAATCAATTTTGCAATTTCATGGTATGTTCGGTGCGTGCATTATTATAGACGAGGCGTAATGCAACGTAATTAATTATTTTGGAAGATGCACAATTATATTACAGTTGCTTTGGAATTTCGTCAGTGTCGATCTTGCATACGGCCCTGTGGTCTCGATTCTGCTTGGGTTGGCCCGAGTCAAAGTCTCGGCCAAGTTGAATACGGCTACTTTGTGTAGGTGAATGTAAATGCGCAACTACAACATTGTGGCACAGAATAGACTCCCCTCCGCAGCGATGCGTATGTGTACGAATGTGTGAACGTGTGACCGTGGGCTATGAAACATGATGTACCGCCATATATCATTTAACATTGTTTACTAAACCTCACACGAAAATATATTAACCGCAAGCTATGACCTATTATGTTATTGCACATTTGATATTATGTTATTACTATTATCTACTGTTTGTTTGTTTATGTCAACTATTGTATGGATAACATTGGATCACTTTTAAATTATATAAATTACATGTATTGTGTATATAATAATATAATCTTCTGAAATGAAAGAGAGAATGTTACTTGAAAATGTTTAAAAATATTTTATTAGCAAATAATAAATTTTAATGGATAAGAAAATATATTAAAAATTATACTTTTAAGGTAATCATATTAAAAATATATTACTTCTATATTCGTATTTTAATACTCGTTGAAGTAATGTCTGTAATCCCTGATATTAAAATATATTTATATCTTATTCTAATCTTCCTTTTCTCTTTTCCCATTATATTAATCGAGGAAGGCGGTTCTACATACCTGTCGCAGTATCGTGTCCTCTGCAGGCGAGATTTGAAGGGGTCGAATGGCCGGAATTTTCGCGATTTCCTAACGGTAGACGGCACGACATCTGACATGGAAATCCGCGAATGCGGGATAGGTGGAGGGCGGGTACCATATATTCAGTCTGTTTGTTGCACAACGTCCGATAAGTCTGAAGGGGCTGAGCTCGAGGAGATGACATTGACGGGCTAAGCGCAGGACTTAAAGCCTAGAGCTTAACTCATCCGTCAGTATGTGACACATATACTTGCGCAATGCTTCCCTAAGTTCGTATTCTCGTAGGCCGAGACGAGCGGCAACGCCAGACATCTGTCACACCTTCTTCGATTGCTGTTATCCTTAGCTAATTGAAATCATCACTGCATACAAAACAGATACGAGGAACAATAACTTTTTTTTTATTCGTGGGAAACTTGAGAAAAATATATATAATTATCATAGTTATAAAACTTAAAAGTTGTTATTTGATAGAAAAAAAGTNTACATATATATATATATATATATATA
>NW_012130077.1:346072-347140 GCF_000143395.1 Atta cephalotes
GAGAGAGAGAGAGAGAAAGAGAGAGCCAGTCTTCTTCCATCCTCCTTTCGTCTCTTCACCCGCATCTTCATCTTTCCGTGTCTCGCATAGAAGATGTCAAAGACAGTTCCAAGAATCGCTGCTGATCTCTCAACCCCTCCTCGCATCGGACTCGATGTTGTTCTTCGCGCTGACTCTCCATCCCCCTTGTCGCGATACGCGCTTAATAAATCAGCGAAACCTCCGCGAATGCCACGAGTGGTGACAACCTTGCGTTATGTCACGACCCTCGACTTTATGGCTTATTTAACTGGCATGCGAGTAACCGGCAGCTCAGCGTGGATATCGTCCACAAAAAGGACACATCTCGCACACTCTCATCCCTCGAACGGACGTGCCGCACCGTCGCGGAATCCGCATACTTGACAGCGATACTTGACATGAGCGGTGTCTTCCTCTCGAAGAGACTTTCGAATCTACGCGTTCGATGGGACGTGAAGAACGTGACGGGATAGACCGTGGAGCCGGGTGGTCCATCTTGAGATTTATGGGTGGCTCTCGTTCTGCAACATTCGAAGGAAATGGTGCGAAGACTCGGTGCGTAGATGCACGAGATAGTCGGAAAAGAATGCAATTCGATTTCTCAAGAGTCTCACGTAGAACGAAAGTATATTTTGAAGAAGAATTAAAGACTTGAAGAGTATAAAGAAGGTAAATGCAAGTTTAAGGAAACGTACGGTAATAATATTCGTTATTTTATATATTCATGTAAAGGATAATACTTTATCAATTACTTGAAATGTCTAATTATAAATGCAGCAAACAAAATGTAACTTCACAAGAAAGATCTTTATCATTAGAAGTAAAAACAAAACTAAGAGTAAGCTATAAAAACACGAGCTCGTAAATTGTTTTAGGAAAGCGTCTGAAAGAAAACGTTACTTCGAAACGATCGGCCAGCGTTTATCCCGTTAATCTTTTATTCTGGGAAGTCTTTTAAAGAACACCGGGAGCGCCAGAACAGGGAGAAAAAAAGAGATAGGCAGATAGATGGAAAGAGAGAAAGAGAGAGAGAGAGAGAGAGAGAGA
>NW_012130077.1:347160-352007 GCF_000143395.1 Atta cephalotes
ATATATATATATATATATATATATAATTTTAATTAATTTAAATTTACAGTGATTTAATTTTGTGTATTAATAATTCTATAAAGCACATGTGTGCTTTCTTTTCTTGACTAACTAAAGACCTTCCTGCTGACATTCCTCGATCTCTCACGCATATAGTTCTTAGTGGTTCCCGATCGGTCGACCCAGATGCATACTGAAGACTCCGGTTGTCCATATTCTTAATGGCACAATCACTGGTGCCGTAAGTACGCAGCACACGGTATACACTCTTATCGGTACCGACTCTGCGCACCGCAGTATGAATATTCTATGTCGCTTAAGTATAGGTTTGCCCACTTGGCACAACGTTCCCCTGTACACACACGCGCGATAATGCGTCGTGAATCCTTTGCGCGTATCTATGTATGTACCTATGCATGCACATATGCACACGCGACCGTGGGATCGTACCTCACACATAACATATGCATACACATGTAATACGTACACCGTGCATACGCGCGCAAATTGCTCCTCTGTGTGTGCTCTCCTACCGCAAAATGATTAATTATTGCCTATAGCTCGAAGTAGTGGTGAAACGCGCTAGGACGCACTGGATAGGAGACAAGAAGTGAGGGATACCATAGGTTCGAGGGAATATCCCCCGCATATTCCCGCATAGCACGACGAAGGACACGTACCAGTGTTACTCCGGAACGCTAATAGCTTCGTAATAATTCTGATTTATGCGCCAGTAAGTAGGCGTGCGACGCACCGTTGATGTCGACCGACCGACGACGGCGACGACGGTGGCGACGGGGGCGGCTTCGTTTACACGCTCTTGGCTTGCACGCCCGAAATATCCTTCCCTACCTTCCTGCAATCTACAGTCGTCTACGCTATGCCTGCAAACCGGATAGGGACGTGTCTGGAGGCTTTGTCTGGTCAGGGAGAGCGGGTCGCGCCGCGCTTTTAGTCACCTGTGCGTCAACGGAGGTTTATATACCTCCCAGACGGCATGCGACGTTATCGCACGCGTGCAGAGCGATTATGCTGTACTGACGAAAAGTCAAGATTACGCACCTCTGACGAAGCGTCTTTCGTAGCGTTGCATTTCGCGCGTGCAAACTGCACGGGAGTTCAACAGACTGCTACAAACTGATAATTCTCACTATATTTCTTCTCATTAATGCATATGTATTAACCCTTACACACAGTGGGGTCTCCGGGATCCCAGCGCAATTATCTCGGGTTGGCATTTCTAAAATTGGAAGGAAAGGAGTTTTTTAAATTTCTCTTTCGAAGCTCCTTAATTCCTATATCGACTTTTATAAATTATGGGCCTATTCCTTAATCGATTCTCCGGCAATTAAAGAAAAAAGTTCATTGAAATAAGTTATTTTTACTGGAATTACGATGGCAAATATGGATCTTGAGAATATGTACTTTACATAAGCAAAAAAAGAATGTGTATACTTACTAAAAGTTAATAATCTTCGAAGCGCGATTGATTTTTTTTTATTGTAATTTTTTTGTGTAATATTCCTATCTATAATCAATTTTTTTTAAATCGAGGTATAAATCAAAATCATATATTAAATAACAAAATATTACAAGCGCATTTTTAGACTAATATTATATTTGTCATACGATAAATATTTCAAATATGTGAAAAAATAACTCCACAGGACAGAAAGATTTTTGAATCTCTTTAGCTAATCAACAATACCTTTATCCTTCTAGTAATATTCTTTTATCCAAAAATCAAAGAATATATAATCGTGTCTTAAATAAAATCTGAAAGTTTCACTATTCTCTATGACATTGTGTTCCCGCAATTTTCCCGATTTTTTAAAATAAAAAGTGAATCGGGTCAAGTATAATTATCTGAAGAAAATAGATAATAATTGAATTCGAAATCTTAAAGTTTAAGTCGCATTCAAATTATTCGATTCTCTTTCATATTTTCTCTAACAATAAGATATATTTTCTCTCCCAAAAACTGCTAAACGCACTTTAATCAAGCAGCATGTAGCGATCCTACATCGTTGATTCGCGCCGGATCGAACACTATATGGGTTGTAACCGTCGGACACGCGATCATTTAGTCATTTTCCTGCCCGAGTGGAAACTATAAATTACGCGTAGAGCGCGTGCTCGATCACATTGCAGCACGCTAACGACATGGCAGATGACGATCGGCGTGCGTGACTTTGACTTACAGAGAGACAGAGAGAAAAAGGGAGGCAAAGAGAGAGTGTCATTGCAAGTACAGGAAATATATCTATATGTTCAATATCGATTAATCCAGTTTTAATAATGTGTTAATAATGTGTGCCAACTGTGTACAATGTCCTGAATCCATAACGTAAATACGCTTAATTATAAATAAATGTTTTCGTCATAACATACTATATAATCTTTGCTACACGAATTTCGCAAGTAATTAGCATAGTATTTTCATACAACTATTACATGCCTCTGGAATTCTGAACTCACGGATGCATTACAGCGATTATAATCATTATTGTCTTATTAATAATGAGTACGTTAATGATGAGATGCCTCATAATGGACTATAATAACAATAATTATTGTAAAACATGTAATGTTCTTGCCTTAGAAGATGCGATATACATCTAGGAAATTCTATTGCAATTTTGATTTAGATTGAGTGTTCTAATATCCGCATATATATATATACGTATGCGAATTTTTTGAGAATTAACTCCATTTTGTCGAAATTGTGTAATACGATATAGTGCATTTTTTCCGAATAGGTCGTTAAAGGATGAAACAGATCGGAGGTGTTGCATCCTTCTACGAGACGTCAGGGACGCCTTCATCCGGTAGTTAGTCATCGGCTGGCAATTTATCACGAGTTACGAGATTCCGTCGGTCTAAGCTCCACTTACTATGCGCGCGATCCGCGCGGCTGCGCAGCCGCAACGGCGATTACATATAATTACTAGTAGATTAATTAATTATACCAGGAGGTGGACCGCCCGAATATACTATATATATGCTCGTCCGATACAGTCGACCCGACGGGAGTTGATTTAACTAACTTAAAGCGATAACCCGAAAATCAATTTCTCAGAAGTGTTTCGTCAAACTCTTCAGCCTTATATTATTACAATCATGGGAAGAATGTACGATTTTGTTGAAGTATCTAAAAATTTAACTAAATATAGATTTAAAAATAATTTTCACAGTATAGAACGCTTAAATTGATGGCTAGAATGTTAAAACTTTTTGCAGCATTGCCTTCAATGTTTAAATGTTCTACATAATTATTTTGACGATCCAATAAAATGATTTTCAGATCTATATCTAGCTAAATTTTTTTTATTTCAGCAAAACCATTCTTTCCATGTACTTTTAGATACCATATTTTTATACTTTCTTTGTATGCGTTAATATTTCTAAAATTTATATGGTATCAGAAAGTATATAGATATAGAGAAAGCAGAAAATAGTTTCGCATATAGCTGCGTAGTCCATAACATACTTCGCGACATACAACAATTCCGATATGAATGATAATACAACATAATGAAGACAAGTAAATTTTCGTATTCTTGATATTTTTGTGAAAAACGAGTAGCCGCATATCTGCGTCGCTCTGAGGCGAGACTTCTTAAAGATAGCGGATTGATTTATAGTCTCGCTCGCACGCTCGGATGGCTCTCAATATTTTCGGAACACGTCGAAGCCAATTCCCGTAGCTTTGGCAGCTGCTCGCACCCGTAATATGCTGCAACAACGGGGAGAGGAGCGGAGCCGAGTGGAAAAGCGACGCGGCGCGCCGGCACCGACCGGGAGGAATAAATACCGCGACGATGGCGCGTATCTCTCGATTACCGCTGAAATCCCTCCATAGATCCTCCGAGTGCCTTGTCTCGCAGATGCATAACATGGTTCGCAGTGCAGTAAACTAGCGTGGGTGACACGCCGCATGATGGACCGAGAAGCAGGTGCAGCGGCGTACTTTACTTTTGCTTCTGGTGCACACACACCCCCCACTTCGTCGCACGTTCTCGCGTTGTCTGTGCACGCATGCATTTACGCACGCAATGGCGTAGGCCATGTCGCGAAATATATTACAATAATGCATATATGTATGTATACATATACATTATCGTCTTTGGATATTTAATTTTGATAATAGCGTCCTAGCCTGAAATAAGACTTCACCCTTTGTATTGTGAAAACTAAAATTTTAATAAGAGCCTTATTTTATCCTTTTAATAAGAGCTTTATTTGGTATTTAAGTAACACAGACGCGTAGTTCCATACGACGTATTTTTCATGCACTCGTACGTACGCATGGCAATATTAATGTTTCAAAATTGGTGATGCTGATTATTGTCAAGCAGTAATGTTATATTCTAGATGTTGCTAGTATTTAATTATTTTATGTTTCATTCACACAATATTTGCACAAAGTTCCTAAGCTTTTGCACAACCATATATTAATTTTAATATTTTATAATCAGTATTTTCGGTATAATAATATTTTTAAATACATAATATTTAAAGAACCGATAATGCAATATAAATACAATAATAAAAATATTGCTATATATTTTTATTAAATTATTGTTTTCAAACAGAATTTATGATAAAATCAGTTATATGAAGAGTTATTAAATATTGCACTCAACGCTTTATATTTTAATAAGAATTTACGATTAGACGAAGTAATCGTTATTACGCTATTGGATGCACGCAGAAATTTGCGGACCGCAGTTGCGATGCGCATTTCGCGATTTGCGTCTAACGATGCATACAGAGAGGGAAGGAGAGAGAGAGAGAGAGAGAGAGAGAGAGAGAGAGAAGAGAGAGCCAGTCTTCTCCATCCTCCT
>NW_012130077.1:352267-369524 GCF_000143395.1 Atta cephalotes
AGAAGAGAGAAGAGAGAGAGAGAGAGAGAGAGAGAGAGGACTGCTCTCTCCAGAACTCTTTCGATGGGCCATGACACTTCGCGGAAACTAAATAGACCACTCGGATGGATAATTACAACCGTCTTCGTGAAAAGGCAAGGGTCGAGGAGTGCGAAATAAAAACGCGGGAAGAGCCACGATGTTGGTTCGTGCCTCTTTGATCCTCCCAATGCGTTATACCCGCCGATGATTTAGAGACGCATTTCCGCGACGCGTGCGCGATGTGCGCGCATCTAACATCGCGTTTAATTTGATTTATCGATGCTATTATACGCGTTGAAAAATAGCCGAACTAGATTACCGGGCACGGACCAGCGTAATATTACAAGATCGTCGAGAGATTCTGCAGCTTGCGAAGATCTGAACAATCTACTCTTGAAGATATTGTGAACATCCTAAACAATCATTAAATAATCATTATATCTTCCTATAAAATTATAAACACAGTAAGACATATATAGCTAATATATATTTTAATTATTTTTCTAATTCTTTTAATTTTTCTAAGCACTAAAATTATCGCTTTTCTGAAAAAACTCATTTAAAGTTATATTGCAATTTCTGAAAACTAAATGTATGATCGAACTATTATAATTTAAAAAAAAATGCAAATTACAGAATATGTCGTATTTCATCTGATTGAACCTCTTTTTAAATGTGAGCCACAAATGTCAAAACGGCACAGTCAAAGTCGCGTGTGGGTGGATTCCGTAATTAGGCTATAAACCAACGGAGAGTGTGTGCATGATAATTAAAATATCTTCTTGTGGTTCGGTCACGTTCGATATCTTCAACTGAGCTCACTTCGCCTGGAACGTGCCTCGGGCACAACGACGTTGGTGATCCCCCAGGTTAAGCATTTACGAAACATTCGCTTCCTCCGTGAATATACATTGAAACTATTCAATTCAGATTAATATTTATGTTCAAATATTAATATGAATCGAATAGTTTCAATAATATAATATATTCCTAAGTCTTAAAACTTTATTGCACATATAATGTTATAAAATCATTTACATCACCATTGTAAGATTTATTTAGAATTTATCATAATATTTTTTGAAATATTATAATTATATAATAATTTATACGATAATTTATTACAAAAAAATCAAGTATATATTAGTGTGTGTAAATTTCTTTACCTAAAGTATTTTCATTTATCATCCAGAGAGCCATTTGAATTTTTAAATTATTTATAAAATAAATAATAAAATAAATATTTCTTTATCTCATGCAAACGCATATCTTCTGCGTGAGAGAGAAGGGAAAGCAAAAACCATTCCCATTTAACATGTAGGATTAGAACGAAGCATTCGTACAACTAATAAATGAACCGTCGAAGCAAATTTATTGCATCGACTGGCGAAGATGCATATATAGCGTCCCGATCAGTTACGTTATACACGCATATATTATGCACATATGCAGGATATGCAAAAAGTCGAGTCACGCTCGATCTTCACGGGTCGCGGCGACGTCATAGCCGGCAGGCGAATTTGTAAGCGTGCATCATACGACTCCTCTTCGTTCTCCTCATCGTCTCACCTTCTCTCTGTTTTCTCTGCCGCAGCAGAGGTGTAGCGGACGAAAGGTAATGGACCCGGTAATATTGGTGCTGTGTGTGGGGCCTGAGCTGCACTACTAGTAATTGATTGGTCATACCCCCCGTGCCATATTACTCCTTCAAACTTCGCTTCTCTCAGTTCCTTTTCCGTAGCCTCTTGGACAACGCCTATTTGTGCTCGACATTGTACTATCAAGAGATCCTCCAAATGAGATACTTTCGAGATCCTTCAAATGATACGACAGAAAATAGAGAGATAGAAAAATAGAGAGATAGAAAATGAAACATTTCTTAATATGATAACGTAGCCATACAAGAAGTAGCGATAAAAAGAAAAGAGTTTCTGGTAACAAATAATATTTCGAATTATCCTTTTCAACATCACTTACTATTTATCACCCAACTCTCTTAAGAGCTCAGATTATTATTGATCTTCCCATTCATAAGCTTTTCTGCTGTACGTGTCTTCAAAAAAGCTACTATTTCAATTCAAACAGCCGACTGTGTATATAATCTCGCGGATAGTTATGAAGCCACAGTATAATTGCAACAATTAATTATCACACGCGTAGACACGTTACTCGAGGATTTCTTCGGCATATCCGAAAATGGCCAGGAAATGAACGGCGAGAGTGCGCATCCCTCCGCGTGCGCTCACACGGGGCGCATTACCGATTGTACGCGATAATTATAGAATAAATAAATTCACGTCGTAGCGGAATGCGTATAATATATCTACGTCTGCCAAATGGTACCGAGATACAGTCGTATATCACCGGGGGAGTTATAGTCTCCGCCCGGTAACTCATTGCCGGGCGTACGTCGTCGTCTCTCGCTATCCGTTTGGCTCGTATCCACCTCGTTGCTCTATGGTGCGAATCGTGCGTCACGCGAGATCGACGCCATTGAAAAATCATGCATGTTTATCTGGGAATTGCCGGAGATCGTGCGACGAGAATGTAGAAGACGGACAAGTCCTCTTGTGAAAATAATCGCGAACTGATATTCTAAGAGAAAGAGTCAGATTCGGAGAATGTTAAATTAAAGGAAGGGAATAAATCTGTCTTAGAAGTGTATGGCCCATTTCTGTGATATTATCTTTAAAATAATCGTATTGGAAAATATCTTTTCGTTTTTATATTGTAATGTTATATACATAAGACTATAATAATATCAATACAATCTTGCGTCTCAAACGTATTATATCATGGGAATAAAATAATAAGGAAACATAAGAACCGTGAAAAAGAGAAGACAAGGCTGTGTACTTTAAAGTGTACAGATAGATGATGCCGTCGGTATGGAGCCATACGTCTTACTCCTCAGGCATCGCGGTAATATAGAAATTCAATCGTTCTGGCAATTATGCGTTGCGGCTGTTATTATGGTCTCTCTCCGACCATCCGTATCTCGGCCCCGTATGTTGCGTACATAATATTTTATTGGCTTTGTTTACGACTCGTGAGTGTGCCTTAACACAATTGTTTCTCGAGCAATTTCTTTGTCCATATGCGATTCGTCCGATCTCTTTTTAGATATCTAAGTTAATATCTAAGTTGACTTTCTGATCTTTCGATTTATGCATGAGACAGATCTACATTCACACGAAAAACATAAATGTAAAATATTACAGATATTTAGCTATTACTGCTATTAAAGATAACATACCAGCTTCTTTCACGAAATATTAAGAAAAAAAAGACTGACGAGTGTCACCCAAGAAATGTGTGTCAATGAGAACCGCTGCGAGTAACAGTAGTGTAGCGGCAATAAGTGCAGCAAAGTCATAATACAACATATAGTTACATACGAAGCGCGGTGAAGATCAAAGGTTTTACGGACCGTGGACTATGTTGCCGGTCGCGCGGTGAAGGGTTAAAGTCAGGCCATTGATAGCTCAATAAGATAGCCGACCATTTATCCGGGACACACCCTTGGGCGAGTTCCAGGGGGATGGTTAGGGGGTGCAGAATAGAGATACCTACGCAGAATTCTTCCTGGCTCATTGTAAGATGTCGATACCATGTAATCATCCTCACAGAGTCTCCGTCCATTGCGGAGCCCAACCGCGTCCATGGGAAAAACACACACAAGATTACACGTGTGGCAGTGTGTGCGTGGATGCGTTCACGCGAAATGATCGCGCGCTCGATGACGGGTTGCGTGAAACGAATAATTAAATGTATGCTTTTGGATTGATATAATAATAAATGCTTTGGTATCGTAAGAATCCTATCGTTAAAATATCCGTTTGAATCTTCATGATCATACTATTTATAATGAAGTAAACATGATGAAAACAGCGAGATGCCACAAAATTTTGAAAGCGGTGTTAATTCAATCTAACAACCACAAGCCTCTGGAAAGTATTCATAAATCTTTGCGCGGTACGAGTGTAATCGCGAGACTTCTGGAGTCCACGCTGCGCCTCGGGGACATTATGGTCGGTCAATACATATTTCACCGTCGGGATAGGATGTCCAGACCGAAGCGGAGCAGAGCTCGCTGGAGTCTCGTTTGCGATACGCCATCCGCAAAATAATTTTTGTATCAAAAGGAATAGCGAATGAAATAACGCTTGCGATCTTATCTCCGCTACGTCAGGTATTTTGTCCGTGCCCTCCCGCATCAAAGGTTATGACCAAACCCCAACGATCCCCGCGACTGATGATCAAACATAAATGCGTTAGTGTGCGCGCGTGTATATGTACGCGCGTGCACGGGCGTGTGTGCGTTCAGTAGCATCGAAGATCCATGCTTCGTGCGTGGGGTACGTCCATCTCACCGTGGACGTTCACAATAGCTTCTGTTTAGAGTACTTACGCTGAAGGGGAGCTGCTGGGTAACCCAAGTCAGCCATCTTACGTCGAATAAATCATCGCCAAGACGTAGGAGATATCATTGAACCGGTTGACGGAGAGCGGCGTCGCGCCTAATGCAACGGGTGTCGAGAGAACATCCGTACGTGGTACACCTCGTGTATGATGATATTTGTCATACATTTTTCGACGCGGGAGATGTCAGTTCTTTCTACATTGTTTCTCGCAAGCTTTAAGAACAATAATACGTTGACCAATGAGATTATGTTGATGATTACTAACATGCACAATCATAAAAACATAAATTACAAATACATACAATGAAAGATGTCAATTTTCTTAGAATTTAATCAAGGATAGTATTCGATAAAATATATGGAGAACACACTGGGTATGTTTCGAAGAATGGTGTTACGATATGTGGATAGTATCGCGTATCAATCAGACGGCCAGGGCTACATTGTCTTACGCGTCAGTCGGATAAAGGGGCGCCTGGTCCGCGTGCTCCATAGGCCTTGAGGCCCCGAGAATGCCCGGGAGCTCAGGACCACCCGGACAGAACCTATATGCCCGGCAGGGATCTTATTGACTCGATACCAGTCTGCTGAATCGTATCCACGTCCTCAAGTCAAGTGTCTTACCCGACACCTCGTCGAACTTAGGGCCTCGTCGAACTTAGCGGAAAAATCGGAGAACAAAGTCGTGATTCAGCCTTTCTTATGCAAGCATAGCAAGAAGAATTATTTGTAACGTCGTGCCTCTACTGTAAAAATTAGATGAAGAAATATTCTAGATCTTTTCTTTAAAATGTAATTGTAAATGATATAAACATGATATAAACACAATATTCGTTTCATAAAAATTTTGTTTGATTTTGATAAGTTCGAATTAATTAATAAAATATTTAATCAAATTATTTAAATGCATTTATAATAAATTTCCTTTCCTTTTTTCACACATGGAAAAGATTACACTTGTTGTTAAAATATTAAATTATTAAACATATATATTGTGTATATATGCACAAAAGATTAGAGTATATAAAGGTATAATTTATTTTTTAATCGTATTTGCTATTTGCTGACATATATTGATTTCATTAAAATAAAAAAGAATAAAAAAAACATTCGTGCATTAGTGATTTCGCTTCTGAGTATTTCGATTCTAAAAGATTCGAACCGGAAGTCTGAAGAGGTTTTTTTCGATGCCTTATCCACGATAATAACTTCTTATGATGAATATAGGGATGACCGACCGGTTGGCCATCTCCTTCGGTCAAAAGTTCTTCGTCGACAGACGAGGGTGCGGAGGGGGAGAGTAGAGAGAGGGATAAAGGGGTCCGGAGGAGCTTCTCGTGAGGACTGAGTACACAGTAGCAGACTTCTCATATAATGCGATATAATCACCTGGCATGACTACACACTATCTGATCCACATGCACACGAGAATCCAGTACGCGCGCGGGCGCGCACGTGCATATGAACAGAAATCACTGGTAGAGCCTACATTTGAATCCCAGGTGATCATTACTCACTGCTCCTGATATTACTTCAATTCAATCAGTGTCTCGCCGGCGCGATGGCTACCACAGGTAGGCGCGCTTACACACGGCGCGGCGCGCCGATATTTATATTCAAACATATCGTAAGCGCGCGCACACCTACGATCACCTACGCGCGCGGATCGCGGTATATTACACGCGTGTATAAGCGCGAATGATGAATAGATTCGGCCGTCGATGGAATGCGGTTCTGCGCATTCGACGATTATTGGTCGATTTTTCCGAACCGGCTCGGCACGAAGCTGAGCCGCGATGATTACGAGCGATTCGGCGATCTGTGAGATTTACCGTGATGAAATGCTGTATATTTACATATACGATCCAGCCGCGGCTATGCCGTTTTAAGGCGCTTTCTCCGAAGATTCGTTTTCCCGAAGATGCACAAGCGCTGTGACGTGCCAGCGAGACGGTGGATAGCAGCGGCTTGCATCCTGCAGGCATCGCCAAGGACGGCGGATTCCCCATGCGCCGTTTCTCCCTCACCATAAGAGAAGATGAAGAAAAGGAGGAGTAGGCGGAGTGCGCAGCGTACGTGGGTATCCGAGTTGAAGGGATACCCTATACTATCGTAGTAGATAATTCAGCGCGTATCTCGGTAGCCGCTTGCGTCCCTGCGGCGGCACGTTGCGTCGGCTATCACAAAGACAAACCTCTGATGCGGTATACCGGAGCGTTCCGCATCGCACACAATCATCCCACATGTCGTGTAGGAGCACGCAAGACAACTACTGCGCGAACTACTGGGAGAGAAAGAGAGAAAGACAGCCGAGTGGTATAGAATGACAAGAAAGAATAAGTGGAAGAAAGGACGCAACAGGGGAGGTAGAAAAGATGAGTGAGAGTGAGAGAGAGCGAGCGAGAGAGAGAGAGAGAAAGAGAGAGAGGAGACGAGGTAGCAAAGTCGAACAACAAGAGTCGAGATTGCTGACGGCCCGCGAGAGGTTGGCGCCATCGCGTGATTACCAATTTGGAATTACCCACTCGCGATGCCGAGGGATGATGCGAAGGAGGAGGACGGATTATCGAGGAAAGGACGCGATCTCGTCCTGGACTTTATATCCCCTGTGTGCTTGCTTTCATGGCGAAACGAAGTGCATTATTATAGCTATTAACGTACGACGATCCATCAAATGAGAATTTGCGATTGTTCTAACCGATGGCAAATTTCATTCGCAAGATCTAATTCTAAAGAATTCGATTTAATCACAGAATTTGAGCTGACTTAAGGTTGTTATAAAGAGACTAGCGTGAGTTGATTATCGATGAATGAATTGCGAAGAGTTTTCTCGGGGGGCGAGCCTGGATAAAATCAATAGATAACTGAAGAAGGAAGCTTGCGGCAGTCAAGATGGTGAAGGTGAAATAGAGTCCACGGATTACGAGGTCACGAGAGATCCTTCCGCGTGCATCCGCGGTAAGTCGCCGTCTCGCGATGCTGCAACTGGCTGGATTCGCGTCCCAGACATATTGCACCGTGCTCCTGGGCAACGTTAATCGATGTTCCCTCTGTCAGTGACGAATGGACGTAATCGGTAGAACCGAAACGGACCGTGTGAATTCCCCGTCGAGCACAAAACCGACCTGCCGTCCTCCCACTCCCGCTATCTCCGTCGTACAATCCCTTTACCTCTTTGTCTCGCGTCTCGGTCCGTCACATAGAAACAGAAAGCAATCATGCTCGTGGACCATAACAGTCGATCTATTAGAAGTACTCGGAATCATTAGGCGTACATTCGCTTCATATATGTTCAAAAGTATTTGACAATATTTGTTAAATATTACTATGCTTGCGAAAATATGTTTTTTTTTCTTTCAATAGAAAATAAATTATTAAACTTTATTCATTAACGTATTGCATTCGGCGTCTTCAGATATCTGAGATTTATTCGCCGCGACCGGACAACAATAAATTCTGCGGTAAGGACTACAGCTAGCGTATTATAAGCGGTCAAATAATCAAAATTACAAGGTTTGCCTGATGATTCTCTCAGACATCACCAGAAATAATCTCGACTCCGCTCGGCGATGCTGATTTTCATTCGTTGTGATTGGTAAAGTAAACACGCTGAAAATTCGTTTGAACGAATTTTTCTATGATTCATTCTCAATTCTAAGATTAATATGCATTGTGATAAAACATTGTAGCAAGATAACACTTGGCGTTGACATAAATAAAATATAAATTTAGCAGTTTTTAATATTTATCTATCAAAGTTTAAAATTTTCAAATGATAATTATCTTTTAATTATTTTAGCTGATTTTAGCTTTTTGATACTTAAATTGCTATTTTCGTTTAAATCATTTTCTATAATACACGTTTATTGTATGAAAATCCGCGTGGGATAAATTAAATCGCTTATACATTTGCAGAACAAAATGTCAGATGTAACGAGTGCAAATGAGATTCGATAGCAACACAATTTTAGCTGTCCTATATATTCTCTCTTAATAATCTCTTTAAGATCGACCAGACAAATTATCGAGATATATACAACAGAGTGCCTGAAGCTGCGTGGGTAGAGAAATCAAGTTATTATGTCGCTTCGGGATCTTCAGTACGCGATGTCTTCGTTGCTCTCTTTCTACTTCTGCTTCAATTTTTTTTTCTTTTCGAATCGAGCACGAAGCGAACGACAACGGCAGATTGTTCCTGTCATTCCGACCAGGCGACAGTTCCCGGCGATCATCCGGGATACCGTGAATGGGCGATGCAATTTCCTCAGACGTCTTCCAGAGACTATACCACTGGAAAAACTCCGTGGAATCTCCGAGCGACGCGCGCTCGGCTTGGCGGATAATTGAATTTTAATTTTGTGATTTCTGTCGCGGTGTAGACCGAATCAATTCACGAGATATCGGATCTCGGTCATGTTCGTCACAGCTTTTTAACATCTGAATCTTATTTGTCAGAATTAAGACGCAGATTAAAAGCGTTGCTCTCAAATCATTAATTGTATTAATCATTTTTTTTTTTTACGCAATCACATATTTTATAAATGTTTAATGTTTATTGCAAGCTATAATTTTCTTTTTTTGGAATCAAAGATATTGAACAAGCTAATGACTGTTCTCCATTAGAGTTAACTTAGTGGTCCCTGGTGATCGTTGTGTTTGTATTTCGTTACGTTTAATCGGGCCCAGGAAAAAACAGGAGAAGAATAATGCGTATTATGATATTTGTTCGTTCGCCGCTCGGAGAAGTCCCTGGGGTAAGCAGCTTCTGGGAACGGGTTCGACCTTGAATTTATCTGCGCAAATCTGTATAGCGGGATGAATAATTATTGAATGCGTGTAACATAAATGTGATACGTTACACGGGAACTGGTTATGTACGTAAATGCTGGTATTGGTTTAAGGTATATTCACACTGGATATATGATTTCTTTTAAATTTCTACATTGAAAAAATATAGTCAATTTTAATAAATATTTAATTGAATACTGCCAACTAAATATTTATTAAATATAAAGATACACTTATTTGATACACTTATTTGATTTATTTAACAATCTTTTTTTTTATTGTTATGTTATTGAACAAGTATTTACTTACTAAGTAAATGTTTAGTTGGCAATATTGAACTAAATATTTATTAAAATTAACTATATTTTTTCTCAGTGTATAAATGAGTATTCAGCTATTATAATATGCCACATTATAATTTTTAAATTGCATGATAATTCTTGAATTAATTTTAAAGAGAAAATTACGCTGAAATTTGTTGTTTATTTTATTATTAAATTGACAATCAATATAATTCAAGCTTAATATTTCAGCTTGGGATTGCGTTTTAAGTCCGACAAATCAAATTAGCGCGTAGTTTATACAATTGAAAAAGTGTATTTGCAAAAATTTAAAAATGAATATTAAGTACCATATCTTTAACTGAAAATAGGATTTTTTTAAATTGATTATTGTTTATATTATATATTTTTATCTATATGCTTTCTATTATAACTCTGTTAACTTCTATGCTAACAAACTTATAAAAATATTTATTTGTTTACATGATACACACAAGAAAAAAAAAGAAATCTAAGAAAACGCGCTTCTCCAGATAGATCTCGTGTCGAAATATTTAAGGAAAGCCGTGGAGGGTGAGTAAGCGATAGGCAAGAGGGTGGACGACAAAGTTTGGCGGTTCATATATCGGAGGTTCGTGGATTTTAATCAACCGCTGATCTGGTGGTGGGTTCCGACGGAATTAGCCTTAGCCGAGGAGATGGTGCTGAGGCGCCACGGGGGTTCGACACGTACAACAACCGCTCGTGGGACGCGCAGGGTGTGCGTATACAAGACGTGCAAGGTGTAGGTTTCTACCTGGCTCGGCAGCAATTCCCTCTAACTCCTCCCCCTCTCCTCTTACCACCCCCTTCGGCGCGCTTCAGCTCCTTTTCGAATTCGCCGATTTTATGGGCCACCTTCGACGTTTAATGAAGGAACTTTACGAGGCGGGATTTTGTTTTAAAGAGTGTAGCGGCCTCGTCGATAATTTTCGCATAACGACGAGGCATCATCGTTTCCCATTTTGGATGCACAAGGGAATTTCAGATAGGATACTTGTCGCGATCATTTTTGTTTATGTCAAGCTAATAAAAGCCACAGAAACGACACCATAACGCGTGTTGGCATTTAAGCATCAGAAAGAATTCTTGAGCACAAAAAGAAAAAGAAGATGTAATGTCGATCAGATAACAAAAATAAGTTCACATCTAAATGAATAATTAGAAACATCGTTTAGAGATAAGCTTTGATCGGTAACATAAATAAAGAATGTAAACAGGGGTACTTTAAAACGTTTGATCTACCTGAATACATAGACGATTTTATTAGCAGTATTCCACTCGTACCATTACCTTCCCTCAATCACTAATTACCTTGATTCCATGAGATCGAGGCTTTTCCGGAGTTTACCGTGCAGTAATAGCCTTTCTATTAATAATTCCATGGCGATTTAATTAAAATTCAATTAATCAGCCGTGAGCGGCCGCCTTCGGTCTGCTACCACCCCCGCGACGTAAGTTGCGAAATGAAATTTTAATCTGTTCCGTATTAGTTATGGATTTATGTTTGTTACGACGTGTTTGTTATTCAGCCGTTCGTCGAACACACGGATACCTGAGATCGCTTCTATCATGGAGGCAAAGAGGCGGACGAGGAAGAAGAGTGCAGAGAATCCAAAGATAAAGAAGAGGGAAAGAGAGGAGAAAAGAGACGCCGGGATACATCCCACCCGCTGACGCCACCCGTAGTATCGAGCGGACAAACAAATTGTCTTGTTTTAAAGGCAGCGAGAACAAAACGAGCATGGAGGAGCCTGCTCGCTTACCCGGCACGGTTACCGGCTTCTCCACCGTTCATGGTGGTTCTGCTGATATTTAATACACAATTCTTTACTGCATATTCATCGTATTGGTGCGGAAACCACGGGGGCGCAGCGAGTCGTGTTCTTGGGTAGGTAGACTTACATGGTGTCCGCGGCTATAAATATATCCCCGCATCGATATTTTAACGCCGAAGCGAGACCAGCAGAATGAAAAAAAGGAAACGATCGACGGAGGTCAGGCGAACGCTTGAGTCCCCTGCGCAAGCATTAGGTGAATGCTTATCCTTGAACAGTGCCTCTCGCGATCGATATTATCGTGCCTCTTTGTAATAAGGCGACGCTATAATCGATGATATAAAACGTAAAGCATGGAAAATTGTACGTTCAGAATAAGTTTAGAGGTTGTTCGTTAACATATTCTGAAATCATGGAAATATATTTGGCGTAATATTATAGCAAAAGCGAAAGTACTGTAAGACAGAGCAGAATATATAAGTAAGAATAACTAACAGTCAACGTCACGACGAACAAAGATTGTAATATCATTCACACGAAGAAAATATTTCATTAGCTTTTTATCTTTAATATTTCCGAGTCTCATTTTTATGTTTTAATTTTAATGTTTTAAAAAATCTCGTCAATTAACTGTCTCAATAATTCCAAGTACTTATAAATTCCCATAAAGTTGTCATTTATCATGAATGAGTGAACTCGAAGCGGGAATGGCTTCTATTTAGCAGCTGTCCATAGGTAAGTGCCCCTCCTTAACAATGCGCACGATAACGGTAGACGAAGTCGACTATCTTCCCCTCGTCCCTTACGAATCACGATGTTCGGTTGGGTGGAGGTGTTCCGGCGGTGGTGATAACACGGCTCGATCCATCACTGCCTGAAACGATGGTCGAAGGTGGTCGGGTAGTCAAAGAGTGGTAGTCGAAGGGTGGTTTAAGGCGGTTTAAGGCGGACGAATGTATAACGCGTGCGTGAAACTGGACGCAAGCGTCTGCTTAAGTTGCCGTGCCTCCTTAGGATGTATAGGTCACTATATCTACAGGATGTCTGTAAATTGCCGTACAAATCCTGCAGCAATGATATTTCATGTGAGAAAAAGTAAGACAACTTTTTTTTTCTAGCAGGGTTTTGATCTCACGATAGTTCTTCCATGACGATTTACTTATACGTATCTATAATTAAATGTCAGTTTAAAATCCATTTTACATTGTAAACAGAATACATTTTTTTTGTTATTTATAAATACATTTAAAATTCGCGTTTAATTTTTAATAGTTTTCTTTCTGAAATAAGAAATATCATTGTATGAAATTTGTTAGTATGTAATTTAGTAACACCCTGTAGAATATAAATGTGTATATCTTATGCAAGTAACGAGCATTAATATTGTATAAGTAACGCAGTGAGATATATCGTAGTAATCGATATCTCGTGTATGGCCTCGACCTGAAGTCAAAAACCGATTCAACATTTGATAATCTTTATGGCGCAATATAACGCTTCTTAAGATCGAACATAATCGCTTTTAAGAATCAAAAAGGTAAAACTAAATACATAATTTTTATATAAAATGAGAAAATCGTTACATTATTTTAAAAAGTAGGTGTGTATATTATCTTATAAAATAACATCTTATTATCATTATTATTATTGAAATGATTATATATAATACTTTCTATATAACAAATAAAAACATATTTCTATATATGTGCGTACACATAAATGCTGATATCTGTTAAAGTAGATTCACAGCACAAAGATTAATTCACATCTATGATTTTCACGCCGGATATCTCATAGGGTGTGCATAATTAGGATGACTAAGAAAAACCGAACGGGAGTCGGACGTATATCTCGACAAGGCTTTTTAACGCCGTGTAGGCGAAACGGCATGCAAACCAGGCCATTTCTATTCGCTAAATTATTTTTTATGAGCGCGTGATTCATTAGACAGGGAAAGAGAAGGAGAAAGGAAAGTATCGCCGATCTTCCGTGATCGCGCGATCCTTGATCACGTATTATCGTGTATGTGACAGTACGTGCACGACAAATCCGTGCAATAACCTCGCGCCTCGGCGTGGTGTAAAATGTGCAAATGTAGGCAACTGACATGAATCGGTACGCAAACCAGTTGAATTACAATATATCGCCGGTTATAAAGTACGAAGAGAGACATTGCGATGTGGGGTTAAAGTTAACGAGTAGCGACGGTCACCGATAAGTAAACGAAGACCAGTAAAGTCAGAAGGAGAAGAGAGAAAGTGCAGAGGGGATGGCCACTGAGAAAGAAGGGGCAAACCCTTTGGGATAATATCTCCGAGCCACGCAACTTTTAATATCGAAGGGTGTTTTCTCACTTTCAGCATAACATTAAGTTGCTGATTTAAAATTTAAAGGTCATGGATTTCGAAGCCCATCTAGAACTGATATGCTAATGATGTCATATACAGCTGCGTATAACCAGGCTGATAACTCAACTGCGGTTCGTGGAATGCTTTCAGTCTTCTCGACTGCTGTATGCGAATTTAAATTAACGACCGTTGACTTCGCGAAACGGGATAAATTGGCAAATAGATAAATATGTAATATATACCGAACTAAAGTGACTTATTTCGTAGTTACCTAGACGTGCCTTATCTACAACTTACATAAGTTGTAACGTACATCAAATTAGTAGACGTTTATAACAAAGTCAAAGAGGAAATCAAGGTGTATGTAGATTATAATAATCTAAGTCACAAATATGTAAGTTAATTAACGTTATTAAAAATTTATATGTTATTTTTTAATCAATTTACACAATAAGATACGATATAAATCAAAAGTACATAACAGCACTGACAGCAGTTTGTAGCAAATGAATTATCGAAGATGTAAATACAAAAAGAGTTAATAGTCATAATTATTCGATTACAGATTGGCTTAGATTGGTGGCATTGATGTTCGATTTCATTTAAATTAAAAACAGCACAAAAGTTCACACGATAAAGGCAATAACCTATAAGAAAAATCGACATTCTCGATAAAGTATAGTGGTGCTATCAGCCGATTTTCCTTTCCGTCTCCTATTCGCTTTCCTTCCACTCTTCGCGACTGCTTTTCATCCCGTCGTTGCATGCCGTGCAGCTAATTTCAAATAAAGTTTATGCACTGCAACCGTATATGCCACGACATCTACGCCTATTAATAGCGACGGCTATGAGTGTACGTCGCGGATCGGCTGTACAAACAAACGGACTAGTAACCCCGACCCCGTATGTTAGTCTTGCAGAAGTACGTGAAAATAAACCAGACACTCCAGTCGTAACGCGATTTGGATTGTCTATTAACGTCCGACGAGAAACGTGTAATTCGTCGCCGAGTGTTTTCGAAGTAACTCGAGCGAGCCACGAGAAAAGCGATTATGGTAAAGGCGCGGTGAAAAGATCACTTTGCAGAGAATGGTAATAATCATAAATTGACGTGTCTGTTCGTTGAAATTTGATAAATAGAAGAGAAATTGTTATATATACTCGATAATTTAAAGAATGAAAATTAATTTAAAAAATAAAAAATGCAACTGGAATTTTTTAGATGGATTACGATCTCATCTATCTGATAAAAAATTTATTTAAGTATAATGGCATCTAAGTATGATAAGAATTTAATAAACATTGCCACGTTTTCACATAATTTAAAAATCTTGCATACAAAATCTTGCTTCGAAAGAACGTATATCTTAGCTATTTAAAAAGAACGTATATCTTAGCTATTTATAAAAGCTTCATTACTTCATTCGCGTATTATGTATACGTATAGGTGAATTTTATCATACTTGCAATAATCCCTTTTCATTTTGCGTTAAATAAAAGAACTCTACCCGAAATGCAATCTTACTATCGTTAAATTTGTCACCACGCACGCGTGAATCCTTTCAGCCAACTACAGCGACCAACGATTGATTTACATGGAGTGACTACGCGAATTTATGGTGCTTATTTGTATGCAGGAGGCGATAATTAAAAATCTGATGCTCGGGTCAAGGCCCCCAGGGCTACGGTGGTAGAAAAAAATGCATAAAAAAGAAAAGATCGAAAGAGAGAGAAGGGAAAAAAGGAAAGACGCACCGATAGAAGGGAGAACAAGTCCTGGGCCAATTAGGCGCGATCGAAGGGCACCGGTAATTACGAACCCCCCGGTGACTGCATATACACCGATGCGATGGGATATTCGTTTCCGTGTGCCACTTTAAATCAGATATCGCGCGGATAATGACATCGTGTGTATGCCTGAGGAATCTTCCTTGTCACGAAGGAGAAACAAATGGGATAAGACAATGTTAATGATTGAAATCGTGGTAATTATTAATTAGCACAAGGAAAGCCTCGACAGTCACAACAAGAATATTTCAAACATTGCTACTGAGAATAAATATTTCAAGAATATTAAATAACAATTCAGGATCAGGACATTATAATTTCCTCGTGAATGCAAATTTGCATTACATTCAGAGGCAATGTTCAACGGTGACATTTCTGTATTATACATTTATTATTTCGGCAGGAATATTAAATATGAATGTTAGCGTATGCACACACATGCAAAAAAATGAATTAATTTGATATGCACATAGATTCGGAACAAGCGAACGTATTTCTCGTGGAAAATGCTTTTCACTGAGATGACTATACATGCGTGTCAATTAGTTAAAGGTACGTACATGTGTACCGCCGTGGAGTCTGCCACTCCTAAAATTCATCAACTATTTAATTCTAATTTCCTTCCCTCTGGGAACTTACGTTTTCCTCTTCTCCTTCCGCCTCGTTCTGGCTGCCGAGAAGAAGGTGTGGGTGAATCATAAGGGTAGTGCCCTTCCTGCTATTCCTCCGTGTTACTCTCTATTCAAGATAGAATACAGGATACGCATTTCCCTCTCGTCAATCTTTGACTCCAACTGAGAAACACACTCGACTTATTTCATTCATGCTCAAAATTTCGCGACGTGAGTCTGATTGTATGATTCATTTCTTTTGTACAAAAATAATAATCAGATGATTTTTTGCTGCTGTCGCATTATATATTTAAATATATAAATATCTGTAATCCATATTGCCTTTCGCACGTTAGAAAAATTACGTGTAATAATAAATAAATTTTTTTTTCGCCCTCCAAGTAAAATTCGATTTATCAAATCCTCGTGTATATACAAGAATGCACGTAAACACACTTTCTCAACTATTCTCCGATATACATAACTCTTGGACCCACTGCTGCACTTAGGTACATGCACAAGACTATGCACCCCGTCTATAATAAAGTAGCGGTATGCTTCGTGATATACCGTATATATGTATAACGTCGGGCAATCCGTCGTGGCACGGAAACCGAGCTGTAAGTAATTAGGAGCCGGGTGTGGATTGAGCTAAGGCAAATATCATGGACCCGCTCGCGTATTCGCGAATACATGCACGAATGCATTTTGGCGGCGCGGACGCGGCGTATGGACCGAGCTCAGACTGCATATTTACATGTGTACACATAAGTAGGTACACGTGTACACGTATAAGTGCCCGGGAACGCATAATTGCATACATATATTCGGCTTGACTTAATCGTCGACCGGAGCATTATACAACTAATTCCATCCATGTATCGCGCTATAGAGAGTATTCGTTGACAAATACGGAATATTCCTTTGGCGTCATGTATATCGCATTTTATGTGCATTGAAATTAATTTGCAAATTCATAAAAGAAGAAAATTTCTGTGCATCAAATATACCAAATATATCAAAATATTCTTAGCTTTTACAATATATATATATATATATATATATATATATATATATATATATATACTCTACTTACGTTACGGTACGGTAACGGTATACGTACTACGACGTACCGACCGTACGTAACCGGACGGTAACCGTACGTACCGTTACGTCGGT
>NW_012130077.1:370194-383630 GCF_000143395.1 Atta cephalotes
TAATTAATTAGTATAATAATAATAAAAAAAGTAAATTAATTAGTAGTATACGTAACTAAATACTAACTAATAATATAATATATATATTACTATATATATATATATATATATATATATATATATATATATATATATACTCTACTCTTTGAGGGACGAATTCAGTCAAGCACGTCACGCGAGCATCTGCGCGCATTTCGTATACGTCTCTCTATGTCTCTCTGTATGTATTAAATATTAGCCTATCCCAGTTTCCTTTTTCTCTTCTCCCATTCGACTTCGCCTACAGTCGACAGTCATGCTCGCATTATCGATATTAAAGGAAGATACCCGTCTAGAGCGTATCTGACCGTGTCGCGTCGAGAGGATTAATTAACTCGAGCGCACGACATCGGGAGTGGAAACGTGGCTTTTGTTCCCTTTCTCCGTCCATTCTGATGGTTACTCGCTGGATTCCGTTCTACCGCGGCGGTGGCGGTGTGTCTCGTGAAATTCTGTCGCGATTTTCAGAACGACAAACGTACCGCACTGGTTCGATATTCAAGAGCCAGCCCGTCCGCGCGCGAGGACCGCTTCGCGTGAAAGAGGTCGGCGAATAAACCGGAGAAGATAGAGGCAGATTTATTGTTCCCGGGAACAAAGTCTCTTAAGAGCATCCTAAAATATGGCGATACTCGTTTCCTGCGAATGGTCCGGGAGCCGAAATACCCATAAGGGATATCGTTTTACGGTGCTGCGTACGTTTCTACATTTGCCTGATAGAATCGCTGCGTCGAATGAGTTTGATGAGCATCTCTATCTGTTTCGGCTCTAAAAATACTGAGATGAATACATTTTATCTTACTTCATAAACATAAAAGATTATTTTAAGTACGTAATATTAATATCATTTATGTTGCCTAATATTTTGTTATATTTGTTTTAAAAACTTTAAATGATCAGTCTATGAGTATTCAAATGTAAAATTAGCATTCATTCGATAAATTATGGATACATATGTGTAGGAATATTTAATTATCTTGAGTACCTGCCGACATGTCGCGCTGACAGATAAAAATAATGAAAGAGAAACAAATTGAAATGTCGCGGGAAAGAAAATTAGATGGGGACTGGGCCGAGATTTGTGCGCAAACCGCGTTGTTTTCAGGAGAAGATGGACCAATCGAGATAATGAGATAGCGATGTGCTGCCGATTCTCCGAGGGTTTGAGTGTGACTAGTTCCCCGAGCGAGCGAAGATAAAGAGTGGAGCGAATAGAGGGAAACAGCGGATGGGAAAGAGAGGATACCAGCGGTGGAAACTGGAGAGAACGTGGCGGGCAAAGGCAGAAGGGCGACTCAAAGAGGACTCTGGACGGAGGATGCGGGAGGGAGAGAATACCAGAGGCATTATCCTTTAATCAAATACATTACACAGAATTTATCGCGACCCGTGAATTAATTAAATGCCGAAGGATAAATTCTCGCCGCTCTAAAGCTGAGTGCCTACATGAAATTTAACATTCAATAAAATAAATCGCGCCCGTCCTCCTTCCTCCTGCCTTCACGAATCGTTCGCCCGCACTTCTCGTCCCTGTTGAAACCTCGGCCACCCTTCTACGCTATGCTTCTACGTACGTCTTTCTCTCGGCATCCCCCGGTTATTATATCGCTCGGTAAATCATTATATCGGCGAGAAACATGGAAATTCATTAGAATATACGGCCGTCAATTATAAACCGTACTTTCACATATATTCGATAGCCTTTTCTCTCTCCCGGGAAAGATTTTCTCGCATTTATAAATGAGATCAAAATTGATAATGTGTTTTACGTTATCACGTTTATCACAGTTTTTTTTTATTTAAACGACGACTTTTTAAATTCACGTAATGCGAGATGCATAGAATAAGAAAAATATTTTGACTCATTGCAAAGTATCACGAAAGATATAAAAATCGCGTATATCATGCAGTCGTGCTATAAAAGGTGTTAAATCCGTTGAGTTATATAGGAACAGTAAGATATTTAAATCAACACGAAAAAAGGGGAAATATATGCGTACGACAAGTATAGTCTTATGGCGCGCGTACACGTAGCTCTGCAGTAACTTTGCGGAAGCGCTGCTACGACACATAGACTTGCATTGTCAGTTGAACGACTTTTGCGTGTGACCGGCCAGTTCTGCCGGTCAAGTTTACAATTGCACGACAGAAAAAAAACGAGATGGTTGCAGTTAGTTAAGAGAATATGGCAGAGAATATGGCAGCACGAACAGACTGCGATCAACGCCTGCACTGTTTTTCCTGACTCCTTCTTTAAAATTATAACTACTTCGTGACTTCAAACGACCTAATATATATATATATATATATACATATATTCTACTGGGAAGGGATGCAGAAACATATATATTTAATTTTTATCGCATTGCCTGCTTCCTGCCAGTTTATTGCAACAATTGCCGATGTAAGAAATATCGGAATTTATGCAAATAGTAGATAGCTATGAAGTATTAAATATTAACTTTCGTTTACAAATTAAAAAAAAAGAAAATTTTATTTTAATTTACATTAATTTCAAAATATTCATATATTATTCTATCGACTTCGATGTATGAGCTTACTTAATTTTATGAGCATACACACATCCGGAGTTCTAAGGTCAAATTATCAGCATGGCTCGCGTGCTACGCGGGTCGACAAAACAATCAGCTTCGTGTAGCACTACGCGGAAGGTGGAATAGAGGGTGGTCCGACGTAGCGGCAGTTGTTGCTGAGAGGAAGGGTAAAGGAGGGTGCGGAAGGCGGAAAGAGAACGCTGGTGGGCGACGTTACTCGTCGGGGGTTGCCACTGCGAGGGCATGAAAACACCGACTCCTACATCCATCATTGTTCCTCGGCTGAAGACTGATAGGGCGCCATTATCTTCGAACTCATTACGATCCCCTATTGATAAAGGTACGATTACGCCGCGGGGTTAATCCGGGCTGGCCCCGACCTCCAATTCGGAAATTGGAATTTCTGGCTTTGCCAGGAGGACGTCAGGTCGCTTGAGAAATCCTCGTGCCGAGCTTTGAGCGTCGAGTTATATCGACTACCTTTGCCTTCGCGCGATTTCGATCTTTTCTTTAGATACTGCCCCTTTTTTATGTTCCTCTGTAAATCATGGCTCGGAACGCGATGCATACCGTAATTACGTGGTTGCCGATTAGAAAATGCAGATTGGAGAAATGCGAGTGCTTAAAATAGTTCTTTTAAATAACTGACCACTGCCTATTATGATTTCAGATCCCGTACGTGATTTTAGTGCTATTTGTGAGTTCTGTTTTCCAAAGCTCCAATTTAAAAGTCAAATCTTTCGAAATCGTTGAAAAGGCAAAGAAAAATATTAGCGTATAATAATATGGCTAGCCTTCTTGCATCACTCATGGTTTTATGTAAGATTGCTTTTTCTTTTGAAAAAGATCTATTTTTATTTCTATAAAAATTTATTCCAAGGACGAGATGTTTTCTTAAAAAAAAATCTACAATTGTCAAAAATCTAATTAAAAATTAAAACTATTGGCATTAAATTTCTTTTAATAATTTTCTATATATAACTCTTTATCTTCTTTATATGTAACTTCTTTATATGTGCAAGAATTTTCTTGTCTTCGGATTAATTTCGTGATCGGATCTCGGTTACTTTCGTGACGACTTTCGATTTCTTCCACAGTTTGTTCTTTTTCTTTTCTTTATTTCATAGCTTGCCCTTTCGTTCGTTCGCTTCTTCTTTTCGGTTGGAATCGAGTTTCGCCCCGCGATGCGCATTTGACGGTGCCTCTATTAAGTTTATGACACGACTTCGAGTAGGTTCCGATGTTTGAGAGATAACAACCGCGGGCTTTACGACGTCGTCGCCGGGTGAAGGAATAACGGGCGATGTAAATAAAAATTAACGATAATCTCCCGGCATTCCTTTAATTTTATGCCCACTTTTCTACGAATAAAGACGGTTCCGGCTTATATGTTCTCTCAATTTACATTATTCGTTCCGATACTTTTGGTGACAAAGTTTCATTGGTCGTACAACGAATGTACATTACTTACATGTTTATAGCTTAATTTAAGCTATAAACGAAAAATTACGTTTGTAATTTTTCTCAGAAATTTTTTTCAAAAATTGCATTTAATGATAATATCATATATTAAATTATTAAAATATTTTTAAAAATAATTGTTAAGAGAATCTCTTTTTTTTAAATCTGTTATTTATATTTTTTTATTTTTCTATTTATTGAAATATATTTTATTTTATCTATTTTATTTCCAATAAATACTATTTTATCTTCACAATAAAATTTTAAAAATTTACAATTGTATTAAAATTTAACAAATGAATACTAACATGTATCAGCAATATTCTGAAATACAAATACATTGTTTCGTTACGATTCATCTTCGTGCGTTCATATCAAAGTATAAGCTGCTGTGGAATAATTTCCGTTTGATGGACAGACAGTCAAACCACTATTCTTTTTTTACTTCTGTGAAATCAGTTCCTTCGAAAGCAGAAAAACGAACGCAGGAAGTTGCTGCTCTCATTCAACAGCAATCGCAAGGTGTCCACGTGCAACGAATTGATGATTCGAAGCAAACGATTGCACGACAGGAAATTACGGCGCCCCGATCGGACAGCTAAACGCACGCAACCCTTCGAGAATCTAAGGGGCGATCCTTGCGGAGTGTGGTCTCGACAGTTTCGGACGCAAGTCGATTAGATTTCTCTCTTCTTTGCGGTTTGCCTGCACCTGTGATTCACAAATGTCACCCGTGTGAGTCTATCGATAAGACAACAGTTCGATTAAAAAGAGTTGTACACTCACAGAATCGCAAGCAATTATATTGCTCTTACATTTTTAAATAAAATTATTAAAAATGTATCTTCAACTTCAACAATTATCTTTAACTAAGTAATTACACAAATAAATATAAATCGCGCATTGGACATACGTAATATATATAATATTTTTTTCCTCATACACATTTAAAAATATTTGTACCTGATATTCAGCTTGCATTATTATTAATCCTCAGTACACACAAGGGATTAGCGTAATCTCACCCGATTTTCATAGTTCAGGCATTAGAACACGTTTTGAGCAATGGCTAGGGGGAGGGGATGGAGGGGGAGAACTTAAGTACCACCTCTACAATTCTCTTGCTTGGTGACCTTCTAATGCGCCATTAGCTATGTAATTGTACGGTGTATTGGTTACTCTAACCTCTCGTGTATACAACGTTAGAAAATCCGGATTTACTGCAAAGTTGAAATGTAAGTAGAAATGATTAATTGGATTATTTATGATTATTTTAATCATGACTACACATCATAAAAAAATGATTTAAACCAATTTTATTGTGTTCTTAATATCAGAAAAAGACATCTTCTTCTTCCTCATTAATGGCTCTCGCGGCAAATACGATAAATACTAAATATAATACTAAATTGTTAATATTTACCATTAGGAAAAACATTAGGATCACTTTTTTTATTTATTTCTATCAAAATTCAAAGATTTTCGGTTTATGATTAGTTTCCATAAAACTGAAAAAAATCACTCATTTTCACTTTATAAAAAAAAATATTATTTTTGGGACAAATCGCAAAAACGCTTATATAGTTTCAATTCATTAGCTGTTGATTCATCACTAATAAAATCTTTTTTCATTTATTTTTGACAAAAAGATGAGATTTAAAAAAAAATTTGTTTTTTCCCTTTTCACTTATTGCAAAATATCTTTTGTGCTACAACATTTTAGACTTTCTAACTCTAAAATTCTTTTTTTTCTCAGTCTTCAAACGATAGATTAAAAAAAAAATTAATTAAAATCGATGCACAATCTGAGATACAAGCAAAAGAAAAACGTTGGGTTACAAATACTTGGATGTGGGTAGATAGGGACTTAGAAAAGTGGGTACTGAAGAAGTGGGTATTCAGAATATCGTAATTATAAGAATTACTCTGATCAATCTCGATAGAATATCTTTCACGAATATTTTACTCTAAATAAGCAGCAAAGAGATCAAATTTGGCTGCAGAAATCAATATTACGATACTGACGCCTTCCTGACGAAACGCGATGAAGCAGGTGGTGTCTGCACATTGCATCTTTGCAAAAACTCGGAAAAGGATTCGTGAAATACACAATATAGCCTACGGGCACACATAACGTTCCCGTAGTGTTGGTTCGTAATCCCCGACTTAAACCGTGATAAAATCTCAATTTATAAGTGTCCCACGGCCGCAATATCGAAGACCGAAGGCCAGATAGGCCATTCTTACCGGGGGTGTACGGTATCAGGGACGTTGGTATTACTCGCGAGCACGCGACTACTTAGCATGCAAATGCATGAAAGCAATAAACTACTCAATACACTGCGGGGAATTTACCACGATCGATTTAGCAGGGCTCCTAAGCTCCCGTCGTCGTCTTATGCGGCCTATGCTGCGTTTGTATATTCCCAATTTAAACGTATGCGCGTGTGCAGTCACGTTATTCCACGCGATAGCGTAAATCGTCGTTCTTAGCGGCGCGTTGCCGTTGCAACTACAAGTTCATAACGTTCGAATTCGCAATGGCGTCATGCACGATACACCCTCTGATCAAGACAATGCCCTTCGATTTTCGATACATAGAATTACCGTTGTATATCTTATGCAACGATCGACACGAAATTGCAATAAACATAAAACAGATCCATAGATATACAAGAGTTCGACAGTAACGAGCGAAGAATTAATTTTCAGAAATAAATATGTAACAGGAAAAATCTTTCTCACAAGGAATAATCTCTCATTTCGAATAAAATTATATTAGCTGACTTGCTACACACAATTTCATCTCACGCTAATATCAAACTCTACCAATTAGCGCGAATATTTTATTCTGACATTTAAATCTGTAATATAGTTTTTTATGTATAGATGTTATAAGCAAGATTCATAATGTATAGATAGCAGAATACAGTGTCAGAGAATCTTTTCGTCGGTCTCGGATCATTATTAATTGGAAATACATTAAAGGTAACGATCGATGAATAGATTGTGATCTGACTACTGTTAATGTATGTCTAACAATTTAATGAGAGGCATCCGCCCGCCGACCAATTATTTGACGAGTCACTGCCGAGAAACGTGACTAGCACTTTTCGTAAAAACATCGAACCCGTTCTAGGATTCCGTTCCACTCAAACGAATGAAAATTGAGCTATTATGGCATAGAGTGGTAGCACCAATCATCAGAAAAAATCTTGAACATACATTATATATAATGTCTCTTTCTAAACATCAAGATAAATTTGATTCCTGAAACATATTTTCAAAGTTCCGTAATTTTTTATGCTTTTCAAAGTATTAATTATATAAAGTATTAATTATATACGTATCACATTAATAATATTGAATAAAAACGCTATTAACGTGGGAATAATTAAAAGTTCTATTATATTTTCTACAAAGTTCATTAAACTGTTCACCGACGATAATAAGCAATTATATCGCAAACATATTCATATGTATTTCGATTAATTTTGATCTCTTTATCACTCAGTAATGCTAGCACTTCGTTCAGATATTTCGCACGTAATACATTATTATCTTTTCAAACTTCTTTAAAATTTATATCCTAATTATGTTTAACATCGGCGCGAAATTGCAGATAATTGTAGACTTCATTGTAACGCGCAACATAATTTCTCATTGAATTGCAAAGACATTTCGAAGGGTGTGCGAGGATCTTTTACGTACTGCAAGCGAGGTGCCTAAGCGAAATAGGAAAATTTACACTACTTTCGAAGGCAATTCTCAAGCGCTAGCGTAATTCATTGCCGCAGATACGAATGACGTTGCGATTTATTTCACACGATACCGTCAAATAATTATCGCACTTCTCCGGACTAAACCGCATTTTAATGCCTTGGTAGGCAGAAACCGAAGGCACTCATTCTCGAAGGACTCGCTTGAACAACAAGCTACAAATCCTCCCACAATCGTATCCTAAGGTATTGCCAATTTCATTTTACGCGAAAGGATTACTTTCCGTAGATGTTGCGATAGTTCAAGATGCGAGAATTTTTCTGTAACCTTGAGCGTTCATTAAAACCCTCGTGATATTTTCTAGTATTATGTGGACAATTAATGCAAAAGACTGCTGATGAAATCGACGACATTAATCAAAGTCAAAAGAGCCGAGTAACTTATACCTTTACCCTGATAACGTACAAATCTGCAATCTCAAGTGACATTTAAGAAATAAAAATGTACAAGAAGGCCGATTACACGTAACTTACTAATTGCTTCATATCATGGGGCGTACACAAATGTTATATTTTTGCAACATTGCGCTACATAATTGTATAGAACAGCATTCGAGGGAAATAACAAATATTATAACTCTAGCTTTTTAATCCTTTTATGCAATCCTCGAAGAAATAGTTTGTCTATCTCCATTATGAAGCAAGGTAATTACTGCAAGACTTGCGCTGATGTCAGAATTAATAAGTGTAATCGAGATCCAATCACAAATCCATTTCTTATTATTCCGCAAGCAGCATGGTGCTTCGAGCCACCCACAGTGGATCGATTGATCAAAGGCAAATCGATTCTCTATCTTACAATGCGTCGCTCATTTTCCATGGCGTTCACGCGGCGATAAAGACACAGTGGCTCTTATACATGTAAGATATGTAATTCTTTGCAGTCCGTCTGTCGGACATTCACACTAAAAGAATATATATACGGGGTGTCTCAATATAATGAAAGAATGTTATTAAGACTTTCATTATCTATGAATAAGTATATAGAAAAAAATAAATTACTAATACTAATACTAATTTCTCTAAAAATTCTTTTCGAGATATAAATAAAAGGATATTATAATATATCAAAAAAGATGGCTTCTATACTACTGTAAATATATGAGTGTTACGTGAAACACCCTGTATACATGGTGATCGGACCTCCCGCTTGCGATCATCAATGATTCAGACTCAGGCCGACAATGCCAAGAATTTCCTCGTTTCCTGACTTCATTCTCCTTTTTCTGCGCGGTTCGGCGCGGCGCTGCGCTCCAAAATTACGCCGACAAAAACCCTCCGTTCGTTTCGATTCGATCGAGGGTACGCGCCCCGGTTTTTTTCGTCCCTTTTGGCGCGCTACCGAGTTATAATGACTGCATTATGACGATTGCGGTGTCAATCTTCATTTGCGGCAGCGCGAAGTCAAGCCGCTCGCGCCGCACCGCTTCGCCCGCAGCATGCACGTGCTAGTTTATTAATTAGCTGTCTTCCGATTTTTATTCTTTTTATTTTTGCTCGTTCATCGAGCACGCCGTGCAGAATCTCACGCATCGTTGGCTGATGCACTCGCTACATTCTATGCGCTGCGCTTATTATCGATCTCATTGTGTAAGCCTTATGAATATATGATTACGCACCTAATTGGAAGAGTCGACAGCGTCTTCGAGTCTTTCCTTAATTCGCAAATTATTACATAAATTAAGAACACGTGGTTTTGTATTAATATTCATTCGATTTCGTTGCCGATCAACGATCATATAAAATTTTCTATCTGGAGAGAGAGAGAAAGCTTGAAATCTTTATATCGCGTCTTCGAAATCTTTATATTATTATCATCCTATAATGGGAGAAGTGTACGTTATTGAGTTACCTGACAACTAATTAACGATGTTAAATTATAACGAACCGAAGACGACATTTGTCGCTCGTATATTCGTTCCAATTCTCGACTGTGTGCACAGATTATTAGTTTTAAAGCCGTCCCCATTAATACATAATGTTTCACAGGTCTAGTTAGTAACTCGTTATTCCGAACACGTGTTGGCTGTAAAGACAACAATCATTATTATTATCCGCATTATTACCGAGCATGTTTTGTTATCACTGTGCCGGCTATACATCGTATGAACATTTTTATCGTCGCGATCTTCGTCTCCACCAAGAGGGGTGTTCGGTGCTTTATACAGTCGGTATACGCATATCGTGGTTACGCTATTTTTCACCTCTTTGAAAATTCCAGAGAGGAATTATATAATGGATTTTCGCGACTGTACGTGGAAATAAACGAAACGTCAAATTTCCGCTTGTTTTATTTTCTCACACGCGGCCACAATATTTTAGTCTTATAAATCAGTTTCGCAAACTAAATAATATAAATATACACGAATATTAATAACAGAAATAAATTCCTTTTCTTAACATTTGCGTATAGATGCGATAATTAATAAAAGTATTTGACGAAAGAGAATTTTTAGCTATTGTTATACGTGAGAAAAAAATTACAGCTAAAAAGAATATAATACGTAGTATGAAATATAATACTACGATGGAGTAAGAAAGTCATCAATTTAACAGGGTATATATTGAAAAAAAGTCGCGCTTGTTTCACTTGAGAAAATTTAATTGTAATGCGTTCTCTATTGGATAAATCAGGACTTAAATCTCTCGCTATTAGCTGACTGAATTTAGGCTGAAACTGTGCGCAGGACGATAAATTTAATGCCTACGATTGTGTTCACCTAAATACAATATAGCACTGCAGATACAAGGTACAGTGATAGTCGGTAAGTGCGGCGAACGAGGCAGGCGGTACGCAAACGAATGACATTAAATAGAATTGTGCCGTATAAGCAATCGGATCGATAATTTAAGATGGTTATCAAAGCCCTTATATTAGTACTAACCTCGCAACCATTAATTCGTAACGTAGCGGTTCTCATTTTAAAATCATTTGCTTGAAGCTTATTAAATTAATGTTTTGAGAAATCGAAAGAGACATCCGGATCGCGTTTATTTCATGTCAATTTATATTCCTGCAGCATACTCCATTTTTAACAAACATATTGCTTTGTAAAAAAACTTCAATAACAAAGCTCATATAATTGATCATTCGCGCGTATAATAATATGAATGTGTCTCGATCAATCATGATAACTATTACAGCACTGTTCTTAACTTATAATTTAACACTTTGACGTCACTCATGTGCTGAAAGAATTCGTAGTTCGTATAGCATTTCCTAATTGAATGCCGTTGTTGTCGGAAGTCGAAGATTTTTCCGTTGTAGTAATAGGTATCAGTTACTGTGTACGTATACAAATACGTTAGCCAAACTGGAAGTTGCGGAACTTGTAGTATGTAAATCCATCTTCCTGTACGTAATTGAAAAACTGGCGGCAGTATGCTATCAAAACCAAGCACGAGGTCGATACATTTAAATACTCATTTAAATCACTTGAATATGACTTTTTAATTCCAGGATAAAAGATAGAAATATTTTTTTATCTTTTAAAAGTACATCGGATAGTATATCATTTTTAAATGCATTATAATGATCTGTTAACTTTCAATATAAAGAGTATCAAATACAAAAGTTTGTAATAAAATAATTTTATGAAATAAATTTCTCCGTGATAGAATATTATTTAATCCAAATTTTTTTTACTTATAAAACACTTTTCTCTTTTCATTGTCTCGAAGAAAAATAAGGAACATAAAAACCAGACATTGAGATCATCAATTTAAAATAGATGTGATCTAATCAGATCTCTCTTTCTTTATAATTACTCTGTAATATTATATTGGATTGTTCGGAAAGTTCGTGCCGACTAACCTCTAATTTAATAAATGTATACTAAAATTTAAATCTTCTGCGTTTCAATTTTTCCTTCAAAATCGGCACAAACTTTCCGGACAACCCAATAATTAATATTTAAATATACATTTGGTTATTAATTAACATATCGATTAACAATCAATGTATATCAAAGAATCAAAATTATTCATCTAGAAATTTTTAATAAGGAAAAGCAAAAATTCCAAATTTATCAAGAAACCTGTCACGAAAATAGATTTGGGATACCCTATATGACGTCCACTGTCAGTCTCGACGAAAATCACGCTAGCTATTTGGTTTCAAGCACGAGCTTCCGCGCTGTATTTGCGTTGAACCAGGAATAGTTGGGCGTGCCATGTGTTTTTGCCCGGCGAGAATGATCCTATAATAGGGTAGTGCGCGTCGTAGATTGCGGAGTATTGAAGGTAAGGCGTATATCGTAAATGTTAAATGCAGAAGTGAACTGCGCGGAGATCGCGCGACCTTCTCTCGAATTCAAGCTTCGATCGATCTCGCGATGCGAAACGAAACGGAGAACTTATCGACCGTCACCGCTAGCCAGCCAAACCCTGTCTCAACCCTTCGACGAGTGCGTGCACGCGATCCTTGGGACATGAGTGACGTCATAATGCTGCGGAAGTACGGTCCGCATATGTAAATCATAGGTAACCGCACGCAAAACCAACGCATAACGTAGCCGCTTTTAAATTGCTTTGTTTGATCGCTCGTTATCCATTAAGGCGTTATTTATTACGAAATTTTCGAAGGAAACATTTGTGCAATCAGATTATAGAATTCAGTTCAGAATTATAGTTCTGAATTTCTATATGATATTAGGTTTTTAATTATACTGTCGAAATTGTAAATATAAAAATTTACATCATTAACTTCTTACTTTTTTTATTAAATATTCTCTAAGAATAAATCTCTTTTAAAATATCTTTTAGAGTGAATCTCATTCTGAAGAGTGAAATCGTTTAAAAATAGAAAATTGAGCCACTTCCTTTTCAAGATTGAGTGAAATTCTATTCCAAAGAATTTAGAGAGTATACATTGTGGAAAATGAGCAACAAGCTTATAATTTTTTTTTTGTTACCTGAATTATAAATGCACTTGAAAAATTGAAAAAAATAAAATAAAATAATTATTTATTTATATTTACTTTTAAAAAAAATTGATAAAAAGAGAGAGAGACAGAGAAAGAAAAAGACAAAAGTCTTCTTAATTGTCAATAATTATAATACAGTAATTAAATATCTCTTCAACTACCATTATGTGAAAATTAATTTCCAATTTCTAATCAAGAAACTGGATAAAAAGAAAATGTTGTACTTTAAATACTATGGGATATAACAAATGATCTTTAAATTTACGATATTGCGATATTATTTCTCACGCGAATGATAAGAGTTTAATTCGATAGAAGTGGCGGTTACTGCGACTACAGACGGCAAGCGCTCCTTCATATCATTTCATGTCTCACGCACCATTTTCGCATTCGTTTTCCCCCATTTTCCCTGATTTTTGATCACGCATGAGTGACCGCGTAAAAATTAGAAAGGCATCCGCGAGAATGAGCGCGCCGACAGATTAAAAGCTGTGGCGCGCTCGAGTATTTTCCCCGCAATTCTCGCGTCTCGGTGCTTATCCAGTAGCCGCGGCCCTTCTTCTGCATCCCAGCTACCTTAACCGCCACTACCACCACCGCTATTGATGTCGACACCAACCCCTAACATTTCGTCTCTCGTTTTCTCTCTTTATTTCTCTCTCTCTCTCTCTCTCTCT
>NW_012130077.1:383650-390001 GCF_000143395.1 Atta cephalotes
CTTCTTCTCTCTTTCTTCTTCTTTTCTTCTCTCTCTCTCTCTCTCTCTCTCTCTCTCTCTCTCCCTCTCTTACTTTCTCGTCGGTCGAGTATAAGGCGATAAAATGGACCACTATGCGCCGCGAAAAATTTTACAATCAAGCTCAGACAAGCCAGTCCTGCCGCAACGATGTATAGCCTACCTACAGTTGCTTCTCACCGGTGCGGATGACGATGCCTGGGTAGATGGTTGTCGGCGTCGGCGGCTCTAGTAGATAGCAAACCTCCTACTCACTCCACCGCACACGCCTCGGATATAATAAGTCACGTGACATTAATATTTGAAAGCAGTCGGTACGTGGATTGCATTCGGAGTGCCTCCGCTTCTGCCTTGCAATATTCCTTCCTTCCTTCCTTCCGTCTTTTTCTTCGCGAACATCCAACTACCTTCATACTATTCGCTCTCTCTCTTTCTAAATAAAACTATCTATCTGTGTCTATCTATCTCTCTCTGCCTCTCACTTTCGTCTCGTCTTCCTATCCAGACGTCTTTGTCGAAGCGCACATGTATTGTACTTCGCATCATTTACTTTGTATAAACTAGACTTATCTCTTCGACAATCAACCATATTAGCTTTGTTTTCAATAGTTTAACTATTAGCTAAATAATTATGCAGAATATGCTCTGGAGTTATTGCTTACTATTAGCTAAACTATTACTATCTTAAAATAAACATTAATGACGTAGAACTATCTTCCAGTTCTATCGCGGGTGCCGCACAAAATTAGTGTGCAACACCACTTAGCTGTCCCGTTAATGAATTATAGCGACAAACCGTCGCATTAAAGTGGCAATGATGCCGTACGCGCTCGTTCCTGAGATTATGCACTCGGTGTAACTTCGAACATGAAGGGGATATATTTACACGTGTTGCCAATATTTCGTCAAATCATTATTCTTTCTGCAACCTACGGCATGTAAACTCTCCTCTCACGAGTTTTTTTGCTCGTGCGAAATCACACGTGGAAGAGAGGTGCCTGCGAATGACGGCTCGGCGCGATGGGAAGCATTTTTCCCTGCTTCTCTCTCAATTTGTCGAATGTATTCACGCGATCCGATTCTCGAACCTGTAATTGTTTCTAAAAAAATTTCTTCCGGCACGTCATGGTGATTCATTCGTACCGAATCCAAATTGTTTTTTAATTTATATTATTCGTATCTACTGTAAGTACCCATCGTTCATAATAAATGTTACAGGAATGTTGCATGAAAAAAATATTTATATATTGTAATAACTAAAAATATATTATATATTATATAATAACTAATATAATATACATTAAAATATCATTTTATTTGCCTTGTATATAAATATATTTAATTATTTTAGGATTTCAAATTAATTACAACTGATTATTATAATGGAAACATGTATGTATAATGTTATATGAAGAAAAATACTATTAAAACTTAAAATTATCATTATTCTATATTTTATAGAAATTTCGGATATGCTGTAGCTAAGTAAATTATTAATTAAATATTGGCAAATAAAATTTGACTTATATTAGTAGCAATTCTCAAGACAAGAGTAATATTGCTTAAAATAAAAAACAAGATAAGCTGTATCTCGCAGAAGTGTCGATCATTACACCGAAGGATTAAATCATCTTAAAAAATTAAAACGCGCGGCGTACGTCTCGCTACGACCGTCGTGAAAAACTGCATACAAGTGGCGGGCACACATTTTCCGCGCGCCTCGTTCTGCGATATATTTCAAGCCGGATAGAAGCGACCGGGGATGGCGGGGCTCGGCCTTAGAAATGGAATACCCCACTTTATGTTTTATGCGATAGATCAGCTGGCGGGGCTGTCATACGGCGCTGCGCGTCCCAGGGATAAAGTAAGATAGACGGATACCTTCGTGTATGCGGATACGCCGCGGATAAATTCAACGTTACGTCCGTGGCTTTGCCGTTTTACCTATACCTACCTACCAACCAACCAACCCCCTCGGCCCATCGTCGTTTCCGTATACCGCCCTGCGGTATATATTCGCTCGTTTTGCAGGGGTGCTCAAGCGCCTTTGCAATGGCGAGACAAGTGGAAAATGTCTCCGAGTAAATGTAGTCGGAAAAATATCCGGTTGTTGAAAATATTTACCGACATATTTTTTTCTATTGTCTATTTTATACTTTTTACGTACTTGATAAATTATTATTTTATATTTTGTATCATCTAGTAACATGCATCAGTGAGCTTTTCAAGAAAATAAAAAAATATCGATTATATTAATGTAAATATACAAATATAATCAAACAGTATTATTGTTGCAATACATGTACAAATTCTTATCTTGCTGTAATACATCAAATTTCAGAAGAAATCTATTTGTAAAAAGTTTAAAATAAGAGAAAATTTTTTTAATAAATCCATTTTTGTTAAAATATTTCACGATTTAAAAGTAAATAAAAATAATTAATCAAGAATCAATAACGTACGAATAATGTGAAGATAATTTACTAAATATTTGAATGCGTGTCTAAAATTGAAAGGATTTATTACAATTCTCTCTCTCTCTCTCTCTCTCTCTCTCTCTCTCTTTCTCTTTCTCTTTCTCTCTCGATATCTCCGCGTCGACGATACGTAGCTGAATATCTTCTAGAGAAGGGATGCATAAAACATACGTATAGATAATGCCATGATACAAAGTCTCTACCTCGCGAATCCACCAGGCAAAAACTCACCCCAAATATGACGTATGCATGCGAATATAGGAGAACGGTCCCCTCCAACTCTCACTCTGTCGTGTTACCTTTGTCTCTTTTATTGGCGTTCTCCGGAGAATTGATAACGGCGGAACACTGCCACGAGTACGCTAATCGTATACGAAAGGATGCTCGAGACTACCGCGGTATTTTTCACGATTTTTCGCGATTTCCATTCCTTCTTCTGGGTACGTTCTCTTCGCCATATTCGCTTGAACTATATGTACTTCACGTTACACAAAAGGTTTCTGCTGTATCAGCTAGTCAGATGATCGTTACGAAGTCAGTACTAGATACGTATACATTATAAAACATTTTGAAAAAGGATGCAAATTATTAAATATAATTCATACAATCTATTAATAGGAATTAAATTTTTACAGAAAAATAAAAATATGTAATTAAGAATAAAAGGCTGATAGAGAGAAAAGAGCGATATCTATATTGTGTTGAATCCACGTTACAAAGTAGACTTTCTTCGAATTGATTTTGATGACGAAAATTTTGCTTCGACAAAAACTTTACGATCTAATTTAACTAACGAGATCACAATTCGACAAGAATTAGAGACAAAGCCGAAATTTATCTCCCTGTTATCTGCTCCGACTTCCGACGGTTACCAAGTGACGCCACTGAGTAATCGTCATCTTCGTCTTTTCGACATCGAATCTAAATTGTTAGAGTGAATTTTATCGCACGATAATTACGCGATGATCGAGAAAGTTTATGCTTTATAAATTGTTCTTCTGTGGAATCGCTTGATCGTTAATGCACTCAGAAAAAAGACAAGAACGGACTGGCATCGATGTCGGCGCCATCGTCTTCGTATAATGATTTTTAACACGAAAAACCAAGATCGTTTTTGTTCGTTAGTTCCTACGTTTCGATCAGGGCTAAATTATAGGCTCTTGATTACTTCGAACCGCATGAGGTGAGGACCGGGGAGTAAGATGGTCCATGAGAGACGTGCGCAAGAAAGTCTTCTGGGTCGACTCGCGTCGCGGCATCGTAAAATTTCGATAATCGCTCTTCGACTTCTCTTCGCCATCCCACGATCGTTTTCTTTCCTTTCGGAATCACTTCACTCGTTAGGGGGTGAGAATTATTAAGTGCTATGGGATACACGTTAATTTGTTGGGGCACGTGGTTACGAAAATACGTAACGCAATGATGAGTTCGCGTGTACGTAAATGATAATGCGATCGATAAAATTTAAATATATGTCATATAAAACGTCCTGTTAAATTGATAATAATAAGTGAATCGTTAAATAAATGAAAAGGAATGAATATGTACTTATGACTTTTCTATCGAAAAATACATTAATTAGAACAATAATGAATCATAAAGAAAATACTGTTCTACTCAGTAGAAAGCAAATATTATTTGTCAATATTTTAATGTTAAAATAATATCAAATGACATCAGCATAGATATTGTGACATCAAAATGATGACAAATAATATCAATTTGTTATTTAGGTTATTATAGCTAAGGGAAAATTATAAGACCTCAATTAATGTTTAGGATAATGATCTTCAGAATGAACATTTACTAAACCTACTTACTATAAGCTTATTTCCATTTTTGAAAGTGATACTATCACGGAATGTTTTACTTTTACTGAATGGATATTGACAAAACGATCAAAATGATCTTTTTCGATGATCAAAGGATCATCCTAATTTGTCGATAATTATTATCTCTTGGTAACTTTAAACAGATCAGCACACCTGATCCATAGATCCAGGTTATTAGACGTGTGCATAGCACGGCATTCAGGTCGAGCACCTGCCTCACCTGTTGCCGCAAAACATTATCTCCCCGGCAACGCGTTCCGCAGCACTTATCCGCAGTCATCTCTCACCGATAAATGACGGAAACTACCTTCACCCGTTCGACGTCCTTTGTCCCTCCCGCCAGTTCCGCCGTTAGGCTCCGTCGTGCTTACTACTTTTTTCTACGTCGGCATTTTCTGGAGCGATAACGCACCCGACGTTGCGCATATCGCGGATTCTTAGACGTTGCTCGTTTCACGCACGCAGAGCACGCTGTGAAATCATCTGGCGTCGGCAAAATGCTACCACTTTTTTTAGCAATGCTTAAGAATTGCGCTCGTTATTCTGCGAATAATTGCCTATTAATTTACCGAAACCCCAATTTTTCCCAGCATTCTTATATAATTTAACTTTTATGCACAAGATTTTTTTCAGAAATAAAATATTATATTAATATGAATTATTCTTTTGATTTATTGGCATACTGTATTCACTTGCAATTTTATTAAAATATACATCTTAAAAATACAGAAAGATTTTTAGCTTTAATTTTTTTATAATTTTTTCTTAAACTGTTATTTTCTAATATTTTACATTATAATATTGTTAGATTACTTCTTATTTATGTTATCGCTTATTATCATGACTTATATTATTGAATTATATTATTTTATGGCGAAATTAATATATTATATCGAGGAAAAAATCGTAAAGATATTTGAAAAAAAATATAAATTTTCTTAACCACTTGTTCGCGACGGAACAATGTCTTTCCCTTAGTTTGAGAGGTAGCCGCTGCCGGTAGGCGAGGCGCCACGTATCGGCATTTGTACATAGCGATATTAATAATCAACCTAGTATGGATTTTACAGAAACATAACTTTATGTATTTTTCTTTTTTCGTATCCTTACTTATTTTACAATGAAGTTTCTTTATCTACCTATCTATAATATATATAAAATCTAAAAACGCTACTGTCGCGTATGAAAGATCGCGAATTTAATTATAATTCCTTTCCTTTCTCATCGTGATATTTTTTATCTTATAGTATAGAAGTATTTTAATTATAATTCTCCACATTTTTTATCAAATTGTATCATCAATCAAGTAGAAATCAGTCCTTTTGAAAAGGACTCATAGTTGTAAACAGTTGATAGATTTACGCAGACATTGTAAATTGTGAGCAACATACTAATTTAACTCTTAATCAACTAAATCCGATTTCACTTAAGATTTTATGTAATGACTTCATCGGTATATAAATATGTGTGAAATATCTCATCAAAACTGACTCTTCGGCATCGATGTTTGATGACGCGTATCGAATGTGAAATAAATATCGATCACGCAAAAGGACGGAGGGAAGTCGAGTCGATGAGAACTATCATGCGTGTAACGATCGGGCGGTCTTAATGACCGATGGATTAGCGCAGAATGTAACGGCCAGGATAAATCGATGGAGAGCGGTAACCACGCCAGAAGGCAAAAACGCCCGGCGACAGAGGCGGCCCGGTCTTCGCGGAAAGACGAAATTGATTGATGATTGCGGCCGATAATTAAAAGTGCGAAGCGCCCGGGCGAACGCTCTACGTTATGGCCTCTTGTTGGCCACGGCTCGATTGATCTAGCCCCGAGCATGAAGATCGACTTTTACGTACTTGCGAAAATGCGATAATGTAATTTATGGTTCAGTCATTGCGCGGTTTTGCGTAAGGTCGTTTAGGAAGATATCGCTGCAAGAGAATATTTAGAGGGAGAGAGAGAGAGAGAGAGAGAGAGAAGAGAGAGAGAGAGAGAGAGAGAGAGAGAAGAAGAAGAGAGAGAG
>NW_012130077.1:394352-396663 GCF_000143395.1 Atta cephalotes
ATTCTATCTTTTTCTTCTCTCTCTCTCTCTCTCTCTCTCTCTCTCTTCCTCTTTCACTTTGTACTTCAAGTAATGACAACTTATCATTATAAACATATTACACCGAGGTGCTCCGCGCTCACCTGGTCGCGCCTCTCTCCTGCCATCGCTGCTTTTCTTGATGCGAAGAGATAACGTCGCTTCCGCAATGATGCCGATTGCTATCGCTATCGCGGCGCAACGAACCTGGATCGATGCATCGTCGTTACTCAATCAGTTATGGTCGAGAAGACAAGAAGTATCGAACACGATACAAAGGTTTGGGGAAAATTCACCTGTCTTGCAAATAATGATACTGATCTATCATACGCGGGACAAGAAAAAAAATAAAATTTATATAATAGAAAAATGTGAAAACAATATTCAGGATTGATGAAGAAGCAGAACTGTTCCAAAGTACAATACTTAATCAAAACGTTACAAGAAAATCTATATACTTTTATTTTATTCGGGGATATTTTTTATTAACTACATTAATGCAATAAAAAAAACTGCTCGACACTTATTCAAATCTGTTATTCGTGTTATTCTTATGATCTGAAGTAAATGATTAAAATATTCTGTATTGTCGTAACTTGCGAACCACTGCACATACCGAATACTCCCCGAGGCGAGACGTAATATCGACTGTAAGAATTCTGACGAGGATCGAGTCGTACTTTCCTAAGCGCCGCGCTAAAATGTACGGTTAGATATACGTTGTCTATAGGATACTACGACGATAATTTGTAAGCAGCGTGAAACTAACCGCGCATCATTTCGTTCATTTATATATCTCTCCCGCCTCAAACACATGCTTCCATGCTGGATTATGAGCAAGCTAGCGCCTTTTTCCATGGTGATAGCGCGTGAACGAATTAATACATCGTTCCATCATAATCTTAGTGAAACCTTATAATTTAATATAAATTATGAATACTAATCGTTACAGCAATACATGCTAAATTAATGTTTAACTAGACAGTTGCGTTTATCATGTGATTGAACTATAGCAGTCACGAAATAGATCAATTGCGTCATTTAGACGCGATCCATCAAAAAAACTTATACACTGAAAAAGAAAAGATGGGCTGCTATAGCAAATTAGATGGTAAAATATGGCATTTTTTTAATTAGCAGCAGCTAATTTTTGATTGCAGCAGTCAATTAAAAACTATGCCATACACTCAGCCAATCTTTTCTTTCAATGTATAAAATATGAATAAAAGTTAATTTTTTATAATTAGCTTGTACCAATATAATGCAATAAATTGTATATAAATATTTAAAAAATACAAAGAAGAGAAATAATAATAGCAAACATTTTCGAAGTAAAATAAAAAGTATGGAAGTAAGAAAAGCAAGCAATAAGAATCTCGAGATGTGGGAACATGATAGTTGTGCATCATTAATAAAGTCAGTAAAAACTACCATCTCTCACAACTTAATTAAAGTAATTAAGATCTACCTATTAGACGGACCAATTACTATTGCTTGACATGAATTGAAAACACGAAACTTCCGCGTTACAATATGACAAATTATACTTAATCTTTTTTGTAATTACATATTTGTAGCATGAATGTATTGCAAAATTTGCAAAGAAACAATTTTAATTGACCCATACAAGATACGATAACGTATAAGAAAATCTGGATAATAAGCAAATGAGCGAATATATATATGTGTGAGAGAGAGAGAGAAAGAAATGTTTTCAATAAAATTACAACTGTTATTAATACCATTATTATTAAATGATCAGAAAAATATTCCCGTTTTTACGTGTTGCTTCTTGGTAATTTATTGATGAAGTTACAAATAATTCAATCGGATGTACACGCAGGAAGTTACATAGTGGATCACGCAAGCGGATCAGAGAGATGTGTATAACGAAGCGAGTGCGAAGGGGAGGCAAATAGCTTGACGTTCGATAGCTTGTAAAGAGTGTCGAAGCGAGAAGCCGTGACAAGGTGAAAATGCAGTAATAAAAGCTGTAAGCTCCCACGTTCCCCGCCATCGACTTTCCGTGCTCGTTCCACTCTCGCATCGGTTTCTCTTTCCATCCTGCTGCAATATCGATAAAAGCTTCGGTGTATTGTAAGCTTGTCCGCGAGAGCGAAGCTCCGGAGAGAGATAGAGAGAAAGAGAGAGAGAGAGAGAGAGAGAGAGAGAGAGAGAGAGAAGAGAGAGAGAGAGAGAGAGAGAGAGAGAGAGAGGAGGAGGGAGAGGAGAGTAGAGTAGTAGAGAGAGACGTAAGTAGTAGTAATACGTACGTAGGTGTAACGTAACGTAA
>NW_012130077.1:396683-400385 GCF_000143395.1 Atta cephalotes
TTACGTAGAAAAGTAACTACTAAGACTGTAGATTNTTAGTAGATATAATTAAAATAAAAAATATCTATTAATATATTTATATATATATATATATATATATATACATTTAAATATTTTATATTAATTTATCGCCATGCTTATACATATATCGAGATTTATAAAAATTGGCACACAAACTTTTTTTTATGGCTATTTGTACGTTTACTTTCGCATGTTTCAAATAATAAAAACGTAGAATATTGACTATTAAATGTTTAGTTTTTTCCTGCTGGAGATTTCCGAAAGTACTTAGGATGAGGATGATTCATGAACGTAAAGTAACGGTTTCACGAATCCCTTTTAATGGCTAAGAATTAGAGGATCTGTGAGACCTATGGCTTGCAGACGATTATTAGAAATTTGAAGGGTCGAGTCGAAATCACTAATGGATATATAATTGTCATTCGGAAGAATTATTGTCGATGTATCATTTAGAAAGAAAAACTACAATAACGCTTTGAAAGAAGAGTTAAGATTATTAAAATTCACATCCTTATTGATTAAATTTTCATTAATAATTAGTGTCTTGTTTTGTCCAAAAAAAATTAGTTAAATTTATTATTTACTGTTTATATGAGAGACAAATATAATAATAAAGTATATTTCATTTAGTGTTTCATGTTCAAAAAATCACTAGGTCAAGGTATTTTGGTATCGACAATTACTTTAAAAAAATTTAATAATAGTGATAAAAATGTTCGAGACCGTTTATTCATAATCACGTAGTGCGCGTCTTCGTGTATTAAATGGCCGTGCTTATCATTTTAAAGTCAACGCTATACTGTAATATGGCAAGGCGGTTCATCGACCAGTCGTCCTTATCGTGACGAACGATCGGGTTTTAATTGGTCGATTCGTCATCCCACGACGAATTTGATTATCAACGTCGGGCAAGGAACGTATCGTAGTCGCCTCATGCACGCGAGTGACTCACGCTTTAAAACCTATTGTGTCTCAAAACTTTTGCAGGCAGATAGCAATGGTGAAATAACTGTAATCGATCTCTCGTATTAATTCATTACCTTGTATCATGTTTTAGTTAATATTTCTTGTTAGCTTTTTTAAGATTCATCTAGATTATGGCTTCTCACGTAATATTGTTATTCACGTTATATTGTTATCGTTACATTTATTATAATTTTAATGATTTAATTACATTAATAATTAATTCTCTGATGCACAAATGTAATACTATAATTAAATTGTTATGACAAAATTGTTGTGACAAAATTATAAGGTGCTATAGCACAAATTTATCTCACAATTTCAAAGTTTTATCAATATATCTATCACAAAATTTCACCAGTTCTGAATAAATGTAGATTTTATTTATGCAGATATCAAAGAAATGGCAGAATAGAACGGTTTTCGAGCAAGACAGAACGAAATGCGTATAATAAATGCGTCTTGTATGTAACACGAAAAATCCAGTCGGTAGTGCGACGCTAATCGCGTCGGTCATTGTCGTTTTAATAGCGAGTGCGCTCGCAGAACGACAAAGAACTTAATGACGACGCTAATGAGAATGCGTAGCAGACCGAACCTTCGGGGCATCCGATTCGTGCGATCATGCACCGACTCGTAATTTCTCGTTTCCCCGATCCCCTCACCGGAGTAAGCCAAAAGGGTAGAACAAGAAGAAGAACGAAGGACGTAGGAAAGAAAGGGGCGACACGGGTGATTACCATGCGAGAAATCGACGTCCAGATCTCCTCCAGGGACGGGGAGTCGAATTCGAACACGGGAAACTTGGTAAATGACGTGAATGTGTTCGGTAACGTCGATAATGACAAGTCCGCCACGAGCTCGCATTCATTCGCCTGCTAATCATCGGCTCTCCGAAAATCGACGCGGTTGGAGGCCTAATGTCAATTTGATGAAATTATAATTCTACGGCGCCACCAAATGACTGAACGTTAGGAATGCGCGCCAAGCATTCAGTTGATGTCGATATAATCGAGCGATTCTTTGAATGTACGGTTTTTAAATCTTCATCTGTGCTCTTGTATGTTATCACTCCTTTGCGACACATAGCGAATTTGATAACAGATTTTTAATTTCTATCATTAAATTAAATAATGTTTCGTATATATCATTTATAACACATTTATAACATTATTTATCAAGCTATTTGGAATATTTATATGGAAAAATACTTTCCGATATTCTTCATAAATTTTCTGACAAGTTATCTCGAGTGCGTTTCAAAAAGTTATAAAGCTCTCCATTATCGTTCCCATTCGTCATTTCTGCTCTGTATTAATCATAATGCCTCCGTAGTAATGCGAATCCCGAGCCACCGCTCTCTCGAGCGACGTCGAAGATCAAATTCGGACATAAAATCCGCCTAGGTACGCTCGATTTTTTATTAGCATTCCGACTCTCTCGGGCTGCTTCGGGAGACCCGTAATAAAGTTACGAAGTTATTTCCAGTTGATTATCGTAAAAGTTCGAGAGTGGAACGATCCGACGTACCTCCGGGGGACAATCAGTTAAAGAATGCCACTTTGATAGCATTCAGAGGGTGGCGGATAGCTCTGCAAGCTCCTACAAAATTTGATGAATCTCGAAGCGAGTCCGCTCGCGTCGGCTCGCGAGTAGAAAAAGTCGCATGTTCGGTACGGAGATACTCGACGGTAGAAAATTGCCCCGAGCGAATCGCTGTGTAAAATATTACAGGCTGCCTTTAGAAAATGAATTGTACAGCGCGAATAAAAAATGTTGCAGGTGAACTGTCGTACCGTTAGAGATTTTATGAGGAAATCGTAAATTATATGAAATGAATACAGTGCGCGAATATATTAACGTAGATGAGAATAGATTTCAAAAGCTAATTCATTTTATAGACGGAATGAACAGAATGTAATACAACTTTTAAATTGTCAATCAATGAACTGAATAATAAGGTAAAACATAAAAAAAAGTTAACAATAATAATTTTTCGCGCATAATTTATAACAATGAAAAATATATGAAATAAATAATCAAGTTGTATAATTGCAAAGAATCTCTTGATACCGATAACATAAACGGAGAGGTTCAAAGGAGAGACAGAAGTAATTAAGAACGCTGACCGACGATCGGATGGGCGTGCAGTCAAATGACTTTCGACTGGCTCGATCCTCAGGCACGAAGATCCGCGCCCAGGTTCGTGGATCGCTGATTGCAAAATAATTGAATGGTCTGTACGATCGGTCGGTCTCGAATCTATCGGCTTGATTGGCTGAGACACGATGCGTCGCAGTGACGGAGCAGGATCGGCGAGCGGGAGAAGGGAAAGTGAAGGATCTGCACAAGGTTCGGTAATGCGTTTTTAAAGACCATTCTTTCGCTGCGGCGCCCCGTGCGTACGTCTTGGGATCCATACGGGAGGCGGGTGCAACACACACGAAAGAAAGAGAGAGAAAGAGGGAGAGAAAATCGGCGTAGTGGGCCTCACATCTGTGATGGATCACCGGCACCGATCGGACCTCCGAACTAATCAATAATCGTGCTGCTTCGACCGCCAGCTATTACCTAGCCCGCAGCGGCGAGATCATCATTTCTCTTGGTCTCTTCCCGCCTCCCTTATCCTCTCTTTTCCCCTGATCCCCGCCTCGTCTTTCATTTCTATCTTTTTTCTCTCTCTCTCTCTCTCTCTCTCTCTCTCTCTCTCTCTCTCTC
>NW_012130077.1:403433-411697 GCF_000143395.1 Atta cephalotes
TATATAATATATATATATATATATATATATATATATATACAGAGATAATATCTTATCTCTCAGGATATGATGGAAGCGTATATTTTCTTGCCGAATAAATATACAGTTCTTAAGAAATCGATACGCCAATTAAACTCGAAAGTCGTTCAATTTCTGAATGCCGTTCGCATTATTCTGAATCCAACCAATTGATGGGAATCATCCGAAGTGTCGGGAATACGTCCTCGTGGGAAACGTGCGCTTGGGATGCCCAACGGGGGTGGTGCGCTGATGTGTGCGGTGCGCGCGGTTCAACCCCGCTCTCTCGTGATATCGAGGCGGTTACGCGGAGCCTCCACGTTAATCACATATCCGTACACGCGAATACCCACCGTTTGTTTACCCACTGACGGCTCTAATGAATAGCAAAATCGAGCCGGCGCTGCCACCGCTGTTGCTGTTGCCGTTACACATTCTACCCCGTTACGTACGGCGCGTACTCGAGTCACCCCCTCGTCGCCGCTCCATTGACAAGCTGGAGGCGAGAATTACACGCGTGGATGCAGTTACACCGATCCTGTTCAAAGATGAACGACGCGTCGGAAATCAGGGAAATATTCCGTTTACCTGATTTATTGGCGGATATACGTGGTGCTACTGTTCATCGAGCTGTGCGGTTAATTGACGCGTGGCCGTTCGCTTCGTATAACTATTCGTCGCGCCGGTAATTCTCGCGCCAATGTCGACATATCGGGGTGCTGATAAAGCGTTTTTCCGCAGCGCAAAGCACGATTAATCGCCCAAAAGTCATTGCGTAAATAATTGATCCTATCATGAGGCACGTGGAAAAATAAACATTCTTTTTCATGGATAAATGGTGTTTTCATGGAATTTTTACGATCTAATTATCATTTCTGTTCGCTACATCAATATTCATTAAAAAATAATAAGTAATGTATATACAGAAATGTATATACACAACAATATAAATACTATTGTCACGTAATCAATTAATATAATTGTAATATTATATATTTATTTTTAAAGAGACTAAATTCTTGCTTCGGACATAATAACTGAAAGTTATCTTGCACAATTTCATATTGCGCTATTCACTTATTGACTCTTAAACATTACAAAAATTTATCAAACTGTAACAAAAATCTAACACGATAAAGACGAAAATTCTCTTCTTCATTTTCTTCTATCTCCTCTAGAGATCTACCGACCTCTTTCTTGATATCCGGACTTTTATATTTACATGGTATTGAGAAACAAGCATGGTATCGACGGGAATGGTGCGTCACCCTCCTTTTCGGATATTCTTTCAATATCGAGGGGAATCTTTAAGTGGCGCCAGCAACAGGTTGTAAATCCGTTTTTTAGGGATCTACAACCACCACCGTTCGGTTTGAGGTCGCGAGGGTAAAGAGAACTCCTTCGGGAGATCTCTTCGTCTTCTTCACTCCTTCCCTCACGGTGGTATCTTTTCGCCCTAGCCAGGCCCTCCGAAACTCCGGTCTAGACACGAGCCAGCCAACCTTTGCACGTTTTCCAATCACGCCATTTCCTTCCCCGTTCCACCATTACAAGAGGATCCCTCAACGACTACACGGGTTGCGAGGGAAAAAGGATTTCCTGTCATTGGAAATTCGTTATTCGTGTCTGCACGTCTTCCTTTGAATTGGTACAACGGATATCATGTAACGAGTTTATTTGATTTTTTTCAGAAAGGAGAGTCCTTTCTAAGGACAACTTTCACTTTGTGTTGAAATAACATAAAAATTATAGCATCGCGGAATAAGAAATTAATTAAAATTATTATTTTATCTTTGACAAATTGGTAACATTTGCGAAAAGCGCAAAAAATATGTAAAGATATATTTCTTAATAATTACTTTAAAAGTTATTATAAGCAACGATCGTCATTATTAAAATCGACAAAGACAATACGTTTTGACGTTTTTTCATAAAACATCTTTGTACAATAAGCCATATATCTGTTCGTCTACTTATCCACTGAACGGTTACGATTGTCGAAGCAAATTCACTCGCAAAAAAGTGCAATTGCAACGAATCGGCTGGCAGATCGGAAGTGTGCTCTTCGACAATTCGCTTGGACAATAACCATGAAATGACATGAAACTAGCCGTGGTGACTTGACCGACAAATTACGCGGAATGATCGTGAAAAGAATAAAAGAGGCGAGGAGGGGACCAACGCAGGAATCCACTCGGCCGGCTCTGTGAGACCGGATGCCGGGCGCAATCATTTATTTTATATTAATCATACCCGAGCAGGAAGAAGGGCGACCGGGTTTATGTGATATACCTGAAAGCTTCGGCCGACAAGGAGCGAGACGTAAACGGTACGTCGCCGTATTCGTTCGGTTTTCGAACGTCGCGTACGAGAAAAGTCGTGATGCATGTCATTAGCCGTGATGCGGTGTCCGGATGCCCTCTATGCGATTCAAGAAGGAAGCCGCCTTCATGGAAGACACGTATGTGGATTGACAGATTCCTGTATGCCATTGTTGCCATAGTCATGCCCGTTGCCCTCCACAAATCGCTCCTCTGCCACGCTCTTCCTTTCATAGTCCAACGTCTTCCAGTCGTTATTACTTCCCCATAACGTTCATCAATTGTTTCATCTATGCGCACACACGTGTGTTATTCTTATGTTTAATTCTAAGTATCCTTATAAAAATATCAGCAAAATATATGAGAAACAATAAAGAACGATTCTAACATCGAGAGAATAAGATAATTATAAAGAAAAATTCCTAAAATTACATATACAGCCAAATGCAGAGGTAGAAAGTTCCGGTTCTCACACTTGACAAAACAAATAGCCGGCGCTAACGAGAGTCAATCAATAACCGCTGGATAACGACCGGTTTCGCGGGAGAAGCGCGATCGAGCCGTGCGCTCCAAGCTCCGCCCTTGAAATCTTGCAGACACCTTCGAGGAACGATCCCATTGCCGCCAGGTTTCTGCGAGATCGTTCAGAATTCTAACGAGACTTAGTCCAAGGTCGGTTTGGGTGGAACCTCTCCAAGTGTGATTTATTCGCTTTTAACTATCCTTTCAATAAAATAACTATTATAGTATATAACTTAATAACTAGTATAACTTTTCTAACTGATTTGAGTTTATTCTTTTTTTTTTATAATTTATGCCCGATCCTGTATTTTTATACCAATGTAAAAGCGCAAGACGTATTTTATGCATGCAAATGCAACGAGCTTGCCTTGCAACTAGGAGAAAAAATAAACTGGCAGAGTGTTGCCACATATTGCCTTTAGTGACTGGGAACGAAAGAATAATGGCAAATATTGCCCAGCAAAGGGAGCGACTTCCTTCAACGAACTTGCTCCGTGATGGAGTCCTTTGCATACGTGACGAAAGTGGACGACAACGACAATGTCATGGCGGAAGTAATTTCCGAGATGAGCGGTCGAGACTCGACTTGCAATAGTGGTTGAACAGTCAAAGTGGGCTCATTTTGGCATGTATAGCAGATTCGCGACGACGAAGGGACACTTTGTAGGGAGGTCATATCCTGTTCACCCTGGCCCTACTATATCCTGACCGGTCGCACATTAACCTACGGAGAGAAGTAATTTTCTGAAGAAGACACGCAAAGTACCGGACACCCATGAAAAGATAGTCGCGTGTGTCGGTCAGGTCCAGAAACGTGCGACTGTGTATCATATGTTAGTTGATTCTCAATGTTGATTCTGCGAAACGTATGTTTAATGTAATTTTGTTTGCTTTAATTTGACGAACAAGTTTTAATCATTTCACGGCAGGAAACGATACTGCCATGATTTTTTTTTATATGAAATTTATAACGTTCGTATAAATTGATGTATAATGAATCACATTTAAAACAGTATAACTCTTTAATTACGATCATGGCGTATTGTTAGGCTATAATTAGGTACGCCTAATTCCCGTGAAGATCACGTTTTCAGTTGTCAGAGCGAGATACGCATCATGATTGCGCCAGTGAACGATTAACGGGGCCAACTATTGTTGGCGTCGCAAAGATAGAGAAATTATGAGAGAAAAGAAACCGAAATAACAGTAATTTCAATTTAAATTACCGCGATTACACTAGCAAGTTCAATTTTCTTATAATTTTTTATTGAAAATAGACCAACCAAATTTATCTGACTTTTGAAAAATTATCGTTCATATTTCATCAAACAGTCTAGCTATTATATACGTATTTTAAGTTAGATTAATCAATTTTTTTCTCACTGTGTGTATTGATAAATTGCATTATTAAATAAAAGTTTATCCATGTTACAATTATTGCAGTTTTCGTTATTAATAAAAGCGCGAGAACAATCAACGTTTTTGTCTTGAGATTATCAATGCGCATCGCATTCGCGTTTTACGCACTTCATTGTATACGTGCTTATGAAGCGTGAATCGTATAAAACTCCGGTCGGCGAGCAAATCCACTGCGAGGAATCACGATCACGCGCGCGATCGTGACTGCGCGCCGTAATTTAGAGACGTTGAATAGGGTCGAGCTTTCTGGACCGCACGGTAGCCATACGTCGTCACTCTTGTCTCATTCGTGAGTGATCACGGCCGATCGTATTGTGACAGGGCAACGATTGGTACGTCGACGAGGCAAGCACGGTCCCATTGTGCCGCAGTCACGTATATCAGGAATTGAACAGTCATCGTCTTCTCCGATATAACGATGGATAGAAACTTTTGTGTCGACTCACGACCCCAGTTAACGTTTAACCCACCGAACCGTCGCACCCGAGCATTTTCTTAAGATGATTGTTCAAAATCGGAACTTATCATTACTCGACTCGTTTAAGTCATATATTCTCGTGTGTTATCGATAATGTTCAATAGTTGCTGAAAATACAAACGTATGCTAATTCACTAGTATAAGTATCACCGCATATGTATAAGTGTGTCAACGTTCCTTATTTCAATGAGAAATTTAAAAACCTTAAAGTCTTATATATATATATATATATATGTTCTAGCAATTGGATTAATCATTTTTACTCTGCATTATAAAATTTCAAAATAATATTTAAAATTATAAAATTTCAAATAATATTTAAAATTGTATCTGTCCGATATCGCAATTCTTCGGTAGACTTCAATATGTATAGTACACAGATTTTAATAACCATAGTGCGAATTTAACAATATCGAGTTAAAGTTAAATTCGCGTGTTTTCGGAGCGGCAGAATTCACGAGAAACTGTCGTCGCATACCGTTTTAACAACTCCGGCAGCGGGATCCTTTCCAACACACACGGCGGTTTCATTATATTATTCCGTGCGAGCGATTCGGAAACGCGAGAGTCCTTGCAAGGCGATCATCGCGATGAAAACGGGACTCAAGCTGTGCGCGAAAAGTAAAGCCGACTCCATGGAAACGGCGGGCGTTGTGCGGCCGCTCGTATTCAGCGTTAGGAACTAATTAGCACGACGCTCGGATCGAAAAGGCAACCGGCCTCGGTTATTAACGAGGAGGACGTAACGATCCTTCGAGTCGGTACCGCTGACGTTTTTATAGGTTTTCGAGCGAGGAAGGAAGCGATTCGCCGGCAAGAGCGATATGGTGCTCGAACACGACTTGTTAAAAGCCGCATTACGGGCCGCGCATGTAACAATCTTACGGCTCATGCGTGTCAATCGTTATTAAGTCGAATGGCTTAATGCAACAGTGAAGAAGTAGGAAGTTTCTTCCGCGACTTCTTTTCTTTATAAGTTAACATTTGATCTTATAATAACGTACAATTTTACTTAACGATAATGGCTGCGCGTGATTTATATCATCGTGCATATGTATGAAAGAGAAAATATATTTGCATTTTAAATAATTACAATTAAAAGTAAATAGATCTATCGTTTCAATCAATCTAAAAATAGACGAGATCAAGTTGCATGTAATAGTATACGATGTCCAGGATCCTCGTATTGCGATTGAAGCGGGTTGCCGTTAACCGTCACGAATGCAAAGAACGACCCATAATATAGGCAATAGTCATTTCATTAACATGATACAATTGCGGCTTTGTTAATGAGCTAATAAAAATACGCACATTATATTGCAAGTATCACGCATGGCTGAATTATACTCGAACATAGTTAACGCGGCCAACACCTAATGTGATTACTGCGTATCGTTAATATTGCGTTTTATGTAGCGAACAGAACATTTGCAGTTGATTAATAAATTTATCGTCAAATAAACAGCAAAATATATCAAAAAGCACACGGTGACCTAATATATAAAAAAAAAAAGAATATTCTTCCCTCTGGAATATAAAAATAAATTTTAATATTGTAATTGCAGTTATGCATTTATTTAGACAATTATGTAATTTATCTTGCTATTTGTACATAAATTATGTTTTTGCTGTCTTATGCATTACTCGCACGTGTAGAACGCGTTGTTATCAGAACGGCCTGTATAATATGACATTGTGAAAGTTCTTTGAGGACAACTATAATTAGTACGAAGAATAGATCCATTGATATATAACATCCATGGCAGAACGTAGCGTACACGAAAGGTGGCACGGATTTAAAATGCATATATTACTCGCAGTCTCTCCATAATTCGATTAACCTAAGCGAAAATGCGCTCGTTTGTAGCGCGCATATATAACAAATGAAATCTCCTGCATAGTAATTCCATTCGGAATACGAAAGTAGAGGATGCGCCGCGGGGTCGTACGAACCTACGACGACGTCGGGCATAGGGGAGTCGGCGAGGATGGCGGACTGTTAGAGAGAGGGTGGGTGGCGGTGCTGGCGGCAGAGAGAGGGCGGATTAAAAATGTAATCCAATAATAACGCGTCTCTGGTGTCCGTGAAAGTACGTACGTATGAGACGCACGTGGGTATATGTGGGGATAGTGGCGTAGAAGTAAGGGTTGCGTCGGGGCGCAAGAGCCCCTTTCGTTTCCGCCGTGAGATAATTAGCCAGCGCGGAAATGCGACCGGTTTATCCGTCACAACTATAATGGTAAATAATGCTGTCCGCGGATACTCTCATAACGTAAATGACTGCGGCGTTGTTTTTTTTTTTTTTTTTTATGAGAAAATGTTTCGCTCGCGATTCCGCGTTCTCCTCGGATAATGGTATACCATCGCATTCGGCATAATGATTTGGTGTTGTATTGATATTTGTTGGAGAAAGAAACAGAAATGAAATCATCATGGTTTAATACAATTGATCAATAAGAAACAAAATATAGGTGAAGAAGAAAACTAGATTACAGATTACGTTTTAATTACGAAATCTTTTAATGACGACCATATGTGTTAATTTTTATATATGAAATACGGCAATGTCTTTCTCTTTCTTTTTATACTTTCTTCCTTGTTGTTTTAATTTTAAATAATAAAAGAAATTTATAGTAATAAAAGAATATTTTACGTTACTCTGATTTTACGCAGATATAACTTAGAAAAGTCTTATTTCCGTAAGTACAATGTAATGGCTATATAATTTGTGAACACTTTCCTTATGTTAATCAGAAACGATTAACGCGAAATGATGTAATGCCGAAGTAATACGATTTCAACAACAGATTAATGCAATTTTTAAAGAGATTCAACTGCTACCTTAGGAAAGCAGAATTTCGTTACGCTACTGGCCGCACATTTTCGCGGGCGCAACGATGTGTGCGGGCAGTGTACGTGCCAGCACCTACGTATATCTGTAATACCGGTACGTACACCCCCGGATGAATCTTGAGGCAGCGAAAATATCACGATGTCCGCTAACGCCCGAGCGTCGAGGGGGTGGATGGGTGGGTTTGGAGGCGACAAGGGGCCGAGTGGGTGAAGATACGGGGCTCAAAACGGGTGGATGGAGTCCATTAGCAGACGGATGAGGATGTGTGCACGATTATATACGTCGCCCCTGTCTCTCCGCCTCCCACCCCCGCCGCGGTCCACTCAATAATGCATCACACTCCTCTATCCGACTACTCGGTCTCCGGTTCAGCACGTATGACCACTCGGCAAGTCTCTTCCTTGCCACCTCATCCGGCCTGCACCACCACTCTTCTCAGCTTCCACGGCATCACGGGTGCTTATTACTACCGTGGCTTTGATTTGGGTGGGAGACTCCCGCGAAGAAGAGAGAGCGGCCGCAACTACATGACCTTCAAAGAGAAATGAGGATGTGTGTGTGTGTGTGTGTGTGTGTGTGTGTGTGTGTGTATGTGTATGTGTGTGTGTGTGTGTGTGTGTGTGTGTGTGTGTGTGTGTGTGTGTGTGTGTG
>NW_012130077.1:411717-426231 GCF_000143395.1 Atta cephalotes
ATGTGTGTGTGTGTGTGTGTGTGTGTGTGTGGTGTGTGTGTGTGTGTGTGTGTGTGTGTGTATTACTTTAAGGATATAAGGCGAGCTATCAAAAACGACTGTATAAGCTGTATAAGCAGAAAAATCGTGAAAATCGCTGACATATATAATGCTTCAAAATTACCTGTTTATATTTTATGTTTGTCGAAAGAAGAAACTTTATCTTTCTATCATATAATGTGCGAAACATGTCCAGATATAATTAAGACAATTGTCCATCATTAATCTCATTCAAATTCATTGAAATAGTTAATTAGAAAAGCCTCACTTCCATAAATACGATGTAATTATAACCTTAATTAATGATTATCAAACATTCCAATTATGTTAATCAAATTGTTGTGGAATGACTTAATTCATATATAGAAATAGTATGATTTCAATGGAATGAAAGCAGTTTTTAAGAAGATTCAATTGCAAAAAAGAATTTTCTAGGCAGATGATTAAATAAAATATTATTATATTCAGAAATATCGCATCAACAAATAATGTGCACAGACTTCCAAATTCATCATAATAAGCTGTTTTTAACGAAAATATTATTCGATGTATAAGCAGGACCCACGAATCTCCCGCAAATTGATAAAAGCTTGTCAAATGACATTCAATTTCCGTTTTTGCATGACGTAAAATTTCTCAACTTTTGACCTCTCTTCTTACGATTCAGTTTGATCCGCCGGAATAATCATTCTCGCTTCAGATCTGCCCTCGCGCCCTGAATGCGCTACACACATACACACACACACGCGCGCGCGCGCGCGCGCACACACACACACACACACATATTATATACGTATCTCGTACGAGAAAGGGTCTCGGGCGCGGAACGATACTGAAATAATACTTGATACAGGCACCTGGAGGAAGATTCGCTCTACCGAATTACTCCACCTCCCACCGTTGGCCCGCGCGGATTAACGGATAATCCGTACGGGAACGAGGAATTGTTGAGAGAAAAGCGGAAATGCTAATCTCTCGATGAGAGATCCCTCTCGGATACCTACGCACCACGGAGTCTTCCATTTCCGCGAGTATCAGTATGCGCGTATACATGTATACGCGCGTACACTCGCATTAAATCGCCACACACGCGCGCGCGCGCTCGTGTGTGCATTTAAGTACGTTTGTCTCGATTGCGTGCGAGAAACGACGTGAAGAGAAGCGGCCCGCTTTCCAGCGTGTCGTGCAAATCCTTTCAGATCGTAGCCGTCGTATCCGGCAGTTCGAACGACGGTACCCGTTCCCGCGTGTGAAGCGGTTTATTTCGCGACTCCGGACATACCGCGAGGACTACTCGATCGCGCCTGCCGTGCGCATGCTGCGATTTCATATAAAATCGCATTTGAGGCACGGAATGACGTGACGTAAAGATCTCTCACTGGAATCTCTTCCGTTGGTTGTAATTCAGAATATATCACAGGAAGAATTCGAGAACATTAATGTAATTTAAGAAAAAAATGGTTACTTCAATTTATACCGTTTGTACGGGTTCTAATTAAGAGACATAATTAAATCAGCGACTGTTTTGTATTATGGTTATTTAATCTCCGCGTTATGAGATTTACAACGGACATTTATAAGGCGGACTGTTCGTTCAGCGTAAACACGATCACCGTGTTTCACTGGCTTTTGGGAAAGCAGATTTCCTTTGTTAGCCGGAGTGCAGATCTTTTTTCTTTCATCTTCGGCCGTTGCCGTGGTTCCCATATCCAATCAATTCCATGCTTTCTAAGTAGAGTCCGGGGTGACAGACAGACACACCTCGTGACTTATAATCGCATTTTCCCACCTCCACGTCTCTTACGCCGACATATATACGCCGACAAGAACAGAATCAGTCCCTCCGTTAATGGCCAACATCGAAGCTTTTAGCTAACCGAGTCTCCTTTGCCCATCGCCTCTGATCTATTCCTCGGCTAATCTGTTGATTATACGAGGCCTTCTGGCAATACGTTATCGGAACTGATGGGAATCCTTTTTCTCCCTCTTCCCATGTGTATCTACTCTCGCACCCTTCTCGACGATCACACACATATCTCTTGAGATACTCGTAAAAATGCGTTTTCTTTAAGAAGGGTGACCAGGCGCAATGTAGTACATTAGATAGAAGTGGCTTCGATATAAATATGAAATAATATTTGTATAAAAAATGGATTATGAATTTTTTTTACGTAAAAAAAAAAGTAAATAGAATTTCTTTTGTTCTCATACCATGTATAAAATAAATCATATGTATAAAAAGCATGTTCCATCAATAAAAATATTAATTGGAAGATAAGTTTTTTTTATCTAGAATGCTGCCTAAAAAAATTCAATTCATTTAGTTGGAGTATAGTCTGTACAGAGTTGACGTATTCTTTCCTTTACTGAAACAAACGAAAAAGAGTGAATCGCCGTTTTTTATTCTCACCCGACGACAGACGACGGATTGCTTCAGATTCCTATACATAGACATTGCTAGAGTCCGCGAGGCAATTATCCGGTAGATAACATCGTAGGACTTAACCTACTATCACTTTGGTTTATTGCGAGTTATATTTCAGCACGTGGGAACTGCTGGAGTTTTCAATGGGACCCGGTGCGAAGAAGGTTGCCCAATGATCGTTCCGATAGCGGTTTCAGATCGCCGGAAACCCACTTTTCCATAAAATGCAACCGTTCGTGTTACTTATCCGCTCAAACCGGTCGATGACATCAAAGGGAGAGGTGATTACGAGGAATTAGAAATTAAAAAAAAAAAATCAGCCAACACAATTAGAAACAAATATTTTTGAATGTTTTATTATTTTTACGCGGTATTGTATAACCACCGAATTATTTCAAGTATTTTACAACAGTTCATATTGAATAATTTTTAAATTATTTCAACAAGAAATTAATTATCTTTAATTCTAACATACGCATGCAATTATGTAATGAATTATCGATCTGAGACTTATTCGATATACTTAATTAGCTGCTTTTTAGTTTTCATATAAAATAGAAACGTCTAAAGCTTCAAATAAGAGCAATTAGATTAAAAATGTTATAATTGCGCTACGGCAATAATTAAGGAAGAAACGAGATGTCGAAACTTAGCCGTCAAAGCGTTATGAGCACTGCCGATTCATATTCATGAAGAGTAAGAAACCGAGCAACTAACGACTCGTTAGTTCTTTTAAGTGATAATTTATTTATCTTTCTGGAACAGTCTCAGTGTCTGCACGAGCGATCCCAGAGCGGCCGGGCACGACCAACCATTGTTAATTCCTGGCTGCTAATTATGGAAAAATACGGCAGTCGCTCCGCGCTCAAAGATCGACCGCATAACGACAGCGGAAAACCATTAACGTTCCTGCTGTTTGGTTTTAGAGTCGGCGCGGTAACGGATGTCTCTCGAAAATTTAATCGAAACACTTGCCAGTCTCAACGTTCGCACTAAAAACAGCGCTTGATATTTTAAAAACACATTCGCGATTATTATATAACTGTCTAATATCTTAATTGAAGAATCGAATGTGATAATTCGTAATAAATGCCATTAACGATTAAAATGTAAATTATTCTTTCGAGACGATACATATTGTATCTGATCCAATATAATTTTAAAAATTATAAAAATATATATAATAATTTTAAAAATACACAATATAATTTTAAAAATTAAAAATCGATAGGTTAATACTTAACTGTAATAATTGGCAATATTAATATCAAAATTATTAAGTGTACGATATCCGATGCTTCGAGGGACACAGAACACGAAGAAGAACGCAGGCACAAAGCAATGGGAAATAACTTTGAAAAAGTGCGTTTCCCCCGGTTAAATGTAAAAGTCTTAAATGTAACGCGCCGCCCGGCCGCTACCTTTCCCGGCCCCCTTTTATCGTACAAAGGGGTAAAACCTAACCTACCGTTCGCCTAACGTATCCCGCTTTTCGTCGCAAAAGAGACCCCCGAGGGTGTGCACGGGGGTGGAACTGGGAGAGAAGGGGTGCGGACGACGGCCGTGAGCATACATGGGCGCGCGCATACGAACAAACGGACGGACCGTGCCGACTCTTATGATGGACGTAATTAAAACTTTTACAGCGGCATACTAAAATGCAAATAAAACGATACGTAGGTTCTCTCGGACTCCTCCCTTTGCCCATGGAGGTATCCACGGCGATAGGTAACACACACGGCCACGCACGGTTTTTCGCGCGGTGAAAAGGATGGCGCTCACCTCGTCTCGTCTCGTCTCGCCTCGCCTCACCTCGTCTCGTCTCGCCTCGCCTCACCTCGCCTATGCCTCGGAGCTGAAAGGCGTCGGGCGTGGATGCGACATGATAATTACGGCGATAATGACCGCGGACATGAGACCGGGTCGATCGGAGCTGGACTTGGACGCTTCTCCTGCTTCTCCAAAGGATGCACGCCACCACGCGGTTCCATCTCTTCAACACGTGTCACCTGCGGCTTTCTGTTCGGTTGCCATTTGCGAAACTATTGAGCAAGGACATTGAATACATAATTCGAGACACGAATTAAAATTATTCATTAAAATGTTGTCAAATCTTATTTCAACTCTTTGGATTTGTAAATTATACTGAAGCTTGCTAAGTGGTCTTTCAGCAAAAGTTAAGGTAAGTATCGAATCCCTGATATTAATTGAGCAGGTGTGAAAGCGGTTTTCCCGCGCTAAACAAATTTGCGAGAGCGACCACGACTCGTTGCACGAGAAAAGTGATTAAGTCATACTACGTGCTACGCGCCTAACGAAAATAGCGCGTAATTACCACGCGGTTCTTACACGAGCAGATCGTATCAGTGATAGGTAGTTAATGCAGCCGGGCCCGCGCAACAGGGAAGAAGATTGACGAAAAAACACATCGGAGTTAATTAATCCCCTTTATATTCAGCAGCAGCGGTTTTCTAATTCTCACGCTTAATAGCCTGCCCGCGCCACGATGTGCGTGCGTATGCAAATCGACGGCGGCATAAAAGGAAGGCAAAAATCTGCGAAGCTCAGATTTCTCCTATCACAAACCGAGTAAACTACCCGACACGATCGACGCGCCTGCATCAGACCGCCAATTAATTCAAGCGTAGTCTCTTCGGCGAGCGTTTACGACATCTCATGTCCGGAGTTCATCGTAGGTGTAGGTAGTATAAGATAGTGAAATTCGCGTCAAGTACTCTACGCCCTCGCGGCAACAACGATTATTAGTGCGTAACTGAAAGGAGAAGGTGATTATTCGCGACGTAATGACATTAGAACTGGTACGACAAGTAACGCTGTGCAAAGAAGGAGTTTAATGAGAATCTACTGGTTGAGGTTCTTTAAAAAAAATAGATGCAAATGTAAAATAACGAAATATAACAACACTACTTTCTAATGGGCGTAATAATAAGTGTAATAATTAATTACAAAACGTAATAGAGAGAATACAAAACAAACCAGTGTATTCATTCTGCTTGGATCTTTCCTAAATGTTCCTTTGTACTTACTAAAATTTATAGATTAAATTAATTTTCTTAATGTTTCTAATAATTTCTCAAGAACGAACGCTCTCTTGTTATAAGAAGCTTATCAATACAGATAAACTGATTATGTTTCGTTCCAGAACGATCATCGCGTGTAAGTATGTGAGCTCCCAAGTCAAAAGAAACAATAGAAATTCACGAGGGAGAATACCATACCATCGTCTATCAGACACGAGTTCGCGCATAACGAAGGCCGCTGATTCGGCATCAGCCCGCCAATTAATTCGGCTCAGCTCTTCGGCGCGCACTTACGTCACCCCACGTCCGGAAATCCGCGGCGGTGGAAGATAATACGGTCCCGCGCGAGGAGACGCACGCGCGCGCGCGTTGATTAACCCGGTGATAATTAGCATACAATAAGAATCCTCGGATAGATCGGACTTGGTAGACGAGCCAGAAAGCCGAGCTTTACACGGGGCACCCATCACTCCTCCCACCAGATATCAATCGCCACCATCAGCACCCTCGCACCCATCCGCCACGTTGCATCTCTTCCCCCTGCGCCTACCACGTTTTCTCCTTCACGGTTCTTCCTCCTCGCCCCCTTGCTGGGCTCTTGACCGAGCCAGCCCGGCCGTTTGACTTAATCAGTAATCGCTAATTGCCCGGCTGACGCACCTCGGTCTAACGGACGAGGAAACGTATGCAAATCGCGCAGAATTATCTCTCTCCGACAATTAGACGAGTATCCTTGCTCGCGCGTATAATGCCACTTCCGGTTGCGTTAAGTCCTCGTCTTCGTTTCCCTATCTTGCGGCGCGCGTTATTGAACGTGTGTACCTTCATACAGAGACGATTTTATTCTTTCGTTTCTTCAAAGAAGCGTATCGGCACCTGCGGTTTTCACGCATGGCAAAGCACGGAGTCAGTCGGATGAACGATGTGAACGTTGTTCTATTTTCTTTTTCTTTCGGTTTTATTTATTGATTCTTTCTTTTTTTCTTTCTTTTTTTTTTTCAATGATCAAGTATCACGAATTACATAAAATTACGTAAAATTTTACATACGCAAAATATCAATTGAATAAGCTACTGCTAGTGAGAAACCAATTATAATATTTGATGCAATTATACGTTTTTCGAGGTTCAAGTTGAAAACACAGTCCTCGTTTTTTTCCATCCTGTCGACACCGCCGCGAGCGTCGATGGTCATCTACGCTCCCATCGTTCGTTATTAATGGAGTGGCCAAATAATTCATGGATAGCGCCCGCTGCCGATTTCGAACCGCCAGCTGCTCTCCCTCGCCGTTCCGTTACACGCCCGCATTTTTTTTTGTCCAGATACATCCGACACGGCTTTATGGCTTCGGCCATTCGTTCGTGTCAGTTGATTGCCACTGATGTCCAATGGCGACCACGACAGTGGCACGAGAGCATGAATATTCATCTGCCTTTCGTAAGGAAGGTTCTCGCGGTTGCGAAAGGGTTCGAGGCGTGAAAGGGGCGATGGCGAAAGGGTGGAGAGGTCGAATACTAACGAAAGAACGGTGATGGGGGTTGAAAGAGAGGGAGAGCAAGATAGGGAGGAGAGAGAGATTGATAACGGATATGCAATGGTCTTTCGCTTTTTCACAATGTTTGCCCCGAACGCCCGGTCGCGGCGATAAGCGCGGGGACGCAAACTACACGGCGAGTGCGCCGCCACGTTTTTAATTAATGTCGATAAAGTTCATCGCGGCAAGTCGAGACGCTACCGTGGAATTATTCAAAAGCCGTCCGGCCGTGCGCATATTAATTATAAAGTTCCAACGTTCCTGTTTACGTATCGGCGCGTTCGTAAGCGCGAAAAGACGATTGCGCTTTGGATAAATACGAAAACGCAAATGAAAACAGCTATGGCATTTATTCAGCACACAGATATTATATTTGCATGTCAATCTTTTATTTTCTGTCATCCGTAACATTGTACGCATTACATTAAAATTTATTCTATTACATGCAAAGGAAATGTTTTTCAATTCATAAATTAACAATTTTTTATAAGCATTACACTTCTACCTGCTATTCTATCAAAATTTTATCTTATAATATTCTTTTTAATCTTCTACATCAATATCATATAATTTTCTCTATAGTATAAAAATTAATATAACTTTATCGAAATCCGTTTGTTAATTTCAATAAAGTATTTTGTTATATTACCTAATAAAATAATAAGGCAGATTGCAGAAATTATGCGTAATAAAGTTGCACAATAATAAAACCTAATGCGCGAACTTCTACATCAAGATAAATTTTATATGAAACAAACTAAAGAAAACACAACATTTATATGAATATTTTATTTCATTATTATAATATCGTTACTATAAGCAATTACAGCGTGCACTTTTTCTAAATTTCATCTGCAATAAAAAATTCGCCGGTATTAAAGACATATGAACACCATGTGTTTCCTTAGATGCGATACTCGACTATTGAGAATACCTCGTAATATACACTGCTTGCCGTTGCACTTGATACCATTAAGTATGCTAATGGTAATTGCTGTTATAATCAGCGACATCAATCGGGTGCGTACACGTAGAAGGCCTTCATTGAATAATTACACGTCGCTGCGGCGCACTGAAGATGAGTCAAGTCGATACACGACGGAACGTTAAGAGGGCCTGCGTGTGCGTGCATGTTTTACGAATAAACAATGATGGCTGCTACTACTACACCGGGATTAGAGAGAAACGTACAATGTACAATGAACTGAAAACAGCTATCCGAGAAAAAATAGTACTGTTCTGAATTTTTTTAAAAAGCGATCTATAATTTTTTCAAAAATACTTTGAACATCACGTTCTCGAATTCATTTAAAATCATAGCGCAATGTACTTGAACTCATTTAAGTACGTGATTTTCTTATTCAAAAATCAATTTCCTCAAAATTTTTACGCAAGTGAATATAATTCTAATAAATTAGAAAGTGTGTGTGTATATAAGGCATTAACTTTCACGCTAGGATCGAAGATGCAATAAACAATAAATTAAAATTACAAAATAAATATACAGGGAAATTAATAAATAAATTAATTAAAATATGAAAGTAGAGAAAAGGAAAATGAAAAAAGAGTACATTGAGAAAAATGGTCTGGTTGGATTAAATAGTAATTCTGCTGGAAAATGAATGAATCAGAATTTTCTGATTAAACTAACTATCTGAATTCTAGTTGAAAACTAGAATTCTGATTGATATAATTATTCTGGTAAAAATAAGAATTCTAGTAAATTTTACCAGAAATATTGTACCAATCAGAATTCTCATTATCTCAATCAGAATGATAAATTTAATTAGAAAATTCTGATTCGTTCATTTTCAAACAGAATTTTTTTTCAGTGTAGGCGAGACAGAAATACCCTTAATGCGTCCTTCGAAGGCAAAGCATCGAAGGGATCGTCCTGAGAAACTTCAATGCATGAGCGCACATTAGTGCGTACACGATGCACCTCGAGTCTTAATGCATTTAATTGTTGCCTGGGTAGTTAGCGGCTGGTTAACCATACTGATTACGCCCGATACATTTCTTATGTCGACGTTAGCGGCTAGTAACGTGCCCGGGAAAAGCGTTCGTGTGTGTCGTCTGGAAAAACCCCGGAGGCGATGCACCTTAGCGTTCGAATAAAACACGCTTCCTTTCCGTGCTTACAGTCTTGATAGATGTTTGTCGGCAGACTTAATTTATACAGACAATTTCCAGATTATAACGTAGTAAAGTTTATGTGCATGTGTGTACGTTATGAGAGAGACGATTGAAAAAAATAATAAAACCCACTATCCATGCCGAAGCGAGCTTATGTATATTTAATGTTGCTATTTGCCTCGATAATTACGATCTCGTTAAACATTCGAAATATCTCGTGCGAGACGTTCGTTTAAAACTGTTTTAAAAGTTGCATGTGTCCGTTTTATACTGGTGTTACACGTATTTGCCCAAACTATTTTGCGTGGCGGCTAGCGAGGCTGAGTTTAATTAAAATCACATTAATGTGCAAATGGATCTGTAATTGATAGACACTATTCAAATATTAAGCAGATATATTTAGCATTGCCAAATTATAGGTAAATGAATGTCCGTTGTTGATGCAGTGCAGTTGATGCTGTAAAGAAATTCAAAGATTGATTTATTTATTTATTGTAAAATAATAATTTTATTTTAATCAATCATTTTTCTTATCTGATAGGTTTATATGCGCATGAATGAATATATAGTAGTTGATGAAATAAAACATCCTCCGATATGTCTTCTTTATTATATTTATCGTCACAACCATCGCTCCTGGAAAGATTCACTATCCTCGGATTGGCGAGTAAAGAATACATTCGTGAGCAACACGTGCACGCTCGTAACCAGCGTACGCACGTCTGAATTATATTGTGAGTGAAATTTGGCAAGGAAGTAAGTGGAATGTTTCGACACCACAATGTGGAACAACGTTCTCTTAAGAGTGACTACATACCGTTTCCCGGATCAAGCAACACGATAAGCAACACGAATGCAAGCCCGTGCTATACGCGCGCGTACATGATGTCGTTAAAGTAAAGAATGAATCCCCGATGTCGAGGTCGACCCGTTTCGTTAATTCGTAAGTTACACGCCGAGCGTTACGGTTCGACTTCCTTTTTCGTATGCCGTGGGGGAATCGGCATTTTTCTTGCTATAAAGGTAAAGATGGCGACGTGGCATTAAAATACAATGGCTGACACAGTGTGAGTGCGCTCGTAAATAATTCTAATCGGGATCGCTAATTACAGATTACAGATTCGCGCACACGTCTACACTTTACACACGCTACTGTTCCCGTTCTTGATGCGCGGCCAAGGATTTTCAAGAAAATGTTAAATTTCCAAAAGACAAATCAACTAATGGAAATTCGGAAAATTTTCATCTCTCTATCATACTCACATTCACATTTACATAATATCACTACTTGTTCAATAAAATTTTTTAATATTCGGAAAAAACGATTTTGCTGAAATATCCAAAAATTTGCTAGATCTGAAAATAATTTTATTAGACCATCAAAATTTTTAGGTAGAACACTCTAACTGATGATTGCTAGAATGTCAAACAATTTTTGAATATTCCAATAAAATCGTTTTCTCCGTATATAAATTCAATAAATCAATACATCATAACCATGTAGATAAGTTATGCAATTTTGTTACTCATGCAAACGTACGTGAGAAAATATAATATTAGATTCGTCTGATATAGAGAGTGAAGTTTAAATATATATGCGTGAAAGTATAGTGCTTTCCCGGTTGTGTCCATCCAAAGATACATGATGTAGATAGGAAAATTAATTACAATAAATTTAACAATAATGAGAGAGCAAGACGAGAATGCGTCATGGCAGCGTACTCCTACGCACTGCATGCGTTCACAGTCGTTTCGTAAAATGATCAGCAATGTAACATTTGAATATAGCAGCGTTGCTAGGGCCATAATAATTCACCTACTATTAATTTGCCATATTATGAGGAAAACAACAAGTTTCTACATTTATTTGGATTGCATATTAAGTATATGAATAATATAACATGAATTATTACATTAATTTATATGTATGTATTTGTATAACGTCACGTTCAATATGGATATTGAATATTACATATGTTCTGTATTAAATACAAGCGAATTAATATAATCAAAGATAGCATAAAATATATAAATAGTAAGAGAGTTGTAAAAAATTATTTTTTTAATTTCGGAATAAAAATTGTATGATAAAGAAATGATATCTGATAATTAGATGATAATTTTTTTTATGTAACAAAAAACGCTATATTCGCAATATAATTCGAAAATCAGATAACAGTTAATCAATCGTAACGAGTATCAAACCTGAAATTAAATATTTTTCGCGGGACCTTACACATAAAATTATACATAAAATTAGTTAGAAATTGTAATCGTTTTAATATTATTTTAATGTCATATGTAAGAAATAGCTGTTGCTATAGGAAAAAGACTAAGGAATATAGAGGACACATAAAGGAAGATATTCAGTGGTGCGGTGGAATACAGCACAATATTCCAAGACAAATCAAAGTAGGCATCTACCGAATGCTCCCGGGTGCAAAATGCAGATAGAACAGAATAGACGGAGCGCAGCATTCGCTCGCGGGTTAATGAGAAGGGTTTCAAGCCCCGTTATGGAGGCGGCGACGTCTGCACAGACAGAAACAGCCTATAACAGAAAATCGCTGAGTACACAGTGAATCATCATAGATGTCAGTGTCAAAACAACTACTATTTTTCTTTTTTCCGTTACATGTACATTTTTCTTTATTTTTTTTTTTATCTTCTTTAATGATGAATGAAAATATTACATATAATAAGCATAACAAAAAAGCTGCCCATAAGAATCTGTTAATTGAAATTGTGTAAAGCTACACATAAGATTCTTAATCAAAATATGTAGATAAAGATTTCTGGTGTTGAGAAATAATGATTGTATAACTTTGAGGCATAAAGATACACTACTTAGCATGACAGAAACAAATGAGAATCATGTAGGAGCGCCAGTATTAAAATGAAATAACTCTTGCAACCGCGGAAGTCATTAAGTATGCGCAATATCTTACGGTAGAGCCCCAGGGAAAAATTCCAGATTGTAAACATCGATTTAAATTAATTTCGCATATTAAGCATACTTATCACTATTGTAAAAAAAAATTTTTTCCGCTCTTTTACATTTTTTATACAAGTAATATAAGAAAAGCATAATATAGCAAAATTAATTTCAATATTTAAAAATTGAATAAAAGATTTCTATGATTAATTTCAGAAACATACATATAACCTTAAGCCAAAAATATTAAGAATTTATATTTTTTTATATTTATCTGAAATATTTTATATGTGCTGTTACCTACTAATTACCGGTATTATATATCAATTTTTTTTTAAACAATAATTTAGCAAATATTATAAATCAATTTTTGAGCTAAAACTTTAAATAAACTTTACATAATTTAATATTTTTGGTCAAGGCTGTATGTACGTCAGATTATTAATATATGGTTCTTGATCTTGAACCTTTCATCGCACGTCGCATCCAAATTTAATCCCCGATTAATTGCCGTTGCTCGCATAATCATCCATTACGTGTGGATCGCCCGTTGAATAATGTATACCAAACAGTCGAAAGCAATGTGCAAAATAATCTCTCGCTGGCGTGCCAACGGTCGAATTCCATTCCCGTCAACGAAGGATTAATTATCGGTGCGTAATACGATTCATCTAAGCCGGCCTTGAGGTTTACGCCGCGGTTTGAAATCACGGCGTTTACAAAGTGTCGGCGATAAACCTCTTGCGGACAAGGTGGTGGGACGCGAACGCTGAGAAACAGCAGCCGGGGGTTGCGTTAGACGGAGGAAGTGAGAGAGGGACGGATCGGTCGATTAAGCGCAAGACCGCTGAAATTCCGTATCAATTCATCTATCGGCCAAGTGTCGTGATTTCTGAAGGGTGAGCCGGGCACATTCCGCGGCGAGCCAAGCGTTTGATAGCGAACACCCTCTCATGGGATATCCTTTCGAAAGCAAGTCAAAGTGCCTTGTTCTATCGTTTAACTAGTGACTGAAATTGTACACCAATCTGAGAATCAGGAAAACTTTCTTAGATCTCACAACAATATTCTTTAGAATATTCAATTTTGCATTAAATGTACTTTTTTTAATCAAAACTCCTATTCTATTTTAGAAATATTAAATCAATTTATTATAAAGATAATATTTTAAAAGAAAATAAATCATTAAACATATATATAAATTTTACATAGATATTTTCTAAAGTAAATTTATTTTCAAGTTATACTAATACTTTCTTATTCATAATAATAATAAAAAATTTTTAATACCGATGTGTATACGAATACAAATACAAATAAAATTTAATTTTAGTCAAGACAAAGTAGATATACTTAAATGTGATGAATAGGATTTTGACGTGTCTTAAAGCCAGATTAGAACGAGCCACGAAGAAGCGCTTGCCATTGACTCGTCCACTTCCTCCCCATTTCCGACAATTGTCACGAACGAATGGGTATCCTCGGGAAATGAGAAAGATAATAAAGGAGCGTGACGTAAAATAAAATGTAAATATGGGCATGAGAGGGATGGAGGGAAGATAAGGCATCGGAGAGACGATGGAAAGAGGTGTAGAACGAAAGATGGGATGAAAAAAAAGAAGAATAAAAAAATGACGAGAGAAAGACGGGAGGAGGACGGAAAAACGCATCGACCAATAGTGCCCGCAGGCAGGCAACCCAAGAGCCGACCACTTATCTGTAGGAGCAACATCAGAGAAGCTCTTGGCTGGTTGGTTGGTTGGTTGGCAGGAGGCAAAGAAGTGTCTAGCGTGAGAAGGACGCCGAATCAAAGTGGAGTGCGCAAGAGATACGAAAAAGATAGGTTGGGGTGGGATAGGGTGAGTGGGTGGGTGACGAGGGGGAGAGGGAGGGCAAATGATACCTCCTTAGGCAATTTTAATTTTGCAGGAATCACTGTTGGGGCTAATAAGAATAAAGAGATCTCCGCTTTCTTTCTTTCTCTCTCTTTTGCTTCTCCCTCTTTATCATCCTTTTCTCTCTTTCACCCTCTCCCTCTCTGACTGGTCGAGCGAGGTACATCGTCAGCCACCAGCGACATTATACGACCGTGTCGACGACCTGTGTACTAAACGCGTCTATGTTTGATTTTCTTTCCTCTGGTTTTGTATCTTTATTTTTTTCCTTTTTATTTTTCAATCTATTTCTAAAAATTGATGATTTATACAGTCTTATACAGTCATGATATATACAGTCTAATATTCACTTCAGAAAAAAGTTAAAATATATATATATATATATATATATATATATATATATATATATATATATGTTATTAGTAAGTAAATTACTATTATAGTACGTAAAGTTTAGTCTATTAAGTAGTAGTACTTATAACTAATAGACGAAGTAACGTAAACGGTAA
>NW_012130077.1:426251-447730 GCF_000143395.1 Atta cephalotes
CTGTATATATACTATATATATATATATATATATATATATATATATATATATATATTCTGTACTTTTAGAAGAAATTTCATTATGTCGAAAAGTTTTTGCATTTAATGATAGTCTATAACATAGCGAAGTACAAACTTTAAATTGTAATAATCGTACATCTAGAATTTAGGATCGAAGTTCACGCGACAACCGAGCGAAGCCACGCGAGTCCTATCGTCGCGCCGAGTGAAGCAGAGAGGGCAAGCTGAGAGCTGTCAGAAGCATGTACGCGCGAATAGAACGATGATTTTGTTCCGGATCAAACCGTCCTGAAACCGAAAGGGTGGGAGAACGGGCGAGAGGTGGAACAGTACGCGAAAGGGTTAAAGTGTGCAGAGGCAGAACGACATCGGTCGTGGTATGAGGAAGATTCACGAAGAAGGGCGACGAGAAACGCGGTAACGCGGGGGTTCAGAACGAAGAGAGTGAAGAGGGTAAGTAGTCTGTCGGTGGGGGCGACTGTACTATGGAAAGAGGGACGGGAATAGGAGACATATTTATTTGACATGCGACGCGACTGCACCCGAGTTTCATTAATTGAAGATCGCAGGAATGAGCATGGCAGACAGCCCCGGGACAGACACACACCGTATGTGCACACGTATGTGCCTCACGTTCTCTGTCGCGCCCTCGATCCCTTATCCCCTACATCCCTCCTCCCCGCTGCTCCTCCTCCCCGTACCCTTCCGATGCCTCCGTATTCCTGCGTATGCACGTGCTTGCAGAAACGGCAAATGAGAATTCGTCGTTTCTCTGACATTTGAGTATTCAAGTTCGTCTCGATCTAGGCCGCAGAGAAATCCGCTCTTCTCTTCTTGCTTCACTCACCCTTTTTCCTTCTGTATCCTCGGCTGTTACCTCTCATTCTCCTATCCCCTCCACTTTCTGTACGAGTCCCACGAAAGCCTTCATGTATCCTACGGGTTTCACTTCAAGTCGGATCTCCTTTCCATACTGTTCGTCCTCTTCGGATTTAACGGATGACAGCTGATACGAGATCGTCATGAGTGGTAGGCGGACGGTTGGCTGCGGGCTGTTCATTTTTTTTCTTCTTTTCAATCTTCTTCTCTCTTTCTCCTTGTCAGTTTTTCTTCATTTGATCCTCCCTTGACTTTGCGCTTTTTGACACTAACTCGTGTTTCGCCTCATCTTCCACTGTCGAGACGATATGGTTTATTGCAACTCGGATATATTCGACTTATTCTTCATTCGATATTATTATTGTCTTGCCGCAGTTATTCTCGCATATCTTGTCGCGATCGAAAATTCTAACAATCGAATTCGTTATGTTGAATGAACGAAAAGGCGTTTGATTAAATCTTTCTCGGGTCGATGACGTGCTAGTATGAGAGCAGAAGAGGATGAGAATGTGGAGAAATGGTGGTGAGGGAGGATGTGTTAGGGAATGAAAGGTGGAAGGTGGCAGTAGCGACGTGGCGATATCGGAGATGGCGGAAATTTCATTTACCCCTCGTAGAGTTATCTAAGAGCAATACCGGGTGGCCTTAATGAAACATTCAGTCGCGAGAATAGCTCAGCAATCTCGAAGGGTCGCGGGTAAGGCGGGGAAAAGCGAAGCGGGCTTTGCAAGCTGCCCGCTCTGTCGCCCTGATACGAGACAGAGAAACGGAGTGCGAGAGACAGAGAAGGTGCGAGAATGAGTGAGAGAGGGTGCGGAGAGGAATAGGTCTGATTCCAGGCAATGCAATTGCACGTTTAAAGTGGCGTTCCCCCGTTTATTTCGACGTTCAACGTTCATCCCTTCCCTCACCATGTTGGGTTTTCATTTCAGTCCGAGTCAAAATCGACCCAAAGCTCTCTGGCTGTCGTACTTCTGTGAGTCTTGATGAAAATCGATAATTCCCTATTTTCCAATGAGATGAGTAATTGAAATAAATAATTAATAATTAAAGAAAAAAATTTCTGTCTTGTTATTAAAATTAAAAAAAGTTTGGTAAATCTTAAACATATAAAATATGAAAACAACTTATTCATGATTGAACGGAAGCAGTGAATGTAATATACGCTCAAGCGTGCCCATTTAGTGAGCAGTATAATTCTCGTCGCAACTTCGACAAACGCTTGATTAAAGCACGTTTCAACGTGCGTTAAGGAGCAAAAAGGGGATGCGCCGAATAATCGCAAATGTAGATATCATTGCTCATTAGTCCGCACGAAAGAGTGAGCTTCAGCCCTTGTTATACCGGCCTCGGTTACATAGGAATAGGAGCACCGCGGCCGCCGGCGAAAACAGAAGCCGGAAATAACGACCCGCGCAATTATTCCATAATGTAGTCCGCATAGCTGAACTCCGAAGAAAATTAGAGGGGCGGTCCGGGCTCGACCAGAGGAACGAGCGAACGAGAGTTCGGCGTACATGAATGCGACAAGCGGAGAACAAGGACAATTGGTGAGCGATGGCAGAGCGAGAGGAATCGCAATGGAGAGCTCGGGCACAACTTTCCCGTTTTATCTCTCAATTCGCATTCCCGGAGTCGACGAATACTCAAACTAGAAGTCCGTGGAACCGAGCCTATCTAACGGTCTCCTGTGATTAAAACGTAGCTATCTACATCTATGTCCTCATCTGGACTCCGTTAGAACAGTCAAATATTATCCTACCTATTTCTTCAGACAGATCTTGTAGATCACTCGCGACATTATTAATACGCATAAATTATATGCGTTCTAATATATTCATGCATAGTTCTTAATTTAAAATATTTGTGACCCTACGGAAGGAACGGTTTTGCTGAAGTATTAAAAAATTTAATTAAATATTAAAAATAATTTTTGTTATACCAAAATATTATTAATTATAATTAATTATGTAAGACGTTTAAATTGATTCCTAGAAAGTTTTTGTCAAAATTTTTTGCAGCGTTGCTTATCATGCTTGAGTTTTCTACAGAATTATTTTGATGATCCAATAAAATTATTTTCAGATCTGTATCTAATTAAATTTTTAAATACGCCAGTAAAACTGTTCTTTCCATGTCATAAAGAAAATGAAATAAAGAAATTTCAGTATATTATATATGCGTTGATATAAATGCATTGCCTTCCGTCTAGAATTAGTATCAGTCTTTTATATGTAAAAAAAGATCAGAGAATGAATATCACTATGTGTCTTTTCGTGTAATTTTCGACTCGTTTTAATTTTCTTCTCCATATCGCAAATATCTAAAATTTTTTTCAAAGATTTTCTCATATTGCCAAATTTTATAATATGTTTTTTACAAGCTTAGTCCCAAAATCTCTCAGTTTCTTTGTTGGATAAGAAAGATTTACGCAATTGCAGATTCGTCATTCGCTCTACGAACCAGAAATGACGAGCAAGCGTCGCTAAGGAAATTCGTTTCGCGCGACATACTGCTACGTTAACTTCGGAAAGCTCCAATTAGGCGACACCGACACACCGCGGAGATGCGAACATACATATTAGAGGAGTGACGAGATAGGGCTGCGAAGGGTAAGAGAGCGCGATAGAAAGTGCTAAGGTACCACCTATCGAAGTGTCCTGGGATCCGTCCTTTTGAGACGCGTCCGACGTGTCGCTTTAATCCTACCGTGTAATTATGCGCGTCAACGACGTATCCAACGCGCTCCATTCGCAAGTATACGAATAAAGGTAAAGCCGGTCGACTGGAGGATGACGAACGGAAGTTGTAAATTGGGAATGAATCGTGGAAAAGGTGCAATTTGATTTTAATCTACGACATCCCACTAGAGATGGTCGCCGACTGCGATAACTAATGGGCCACAAAGTGCATTGAACATTGTGTGGATTGAAATAAGTTGTATTGAAAAGGCAAAGACGCTCGTCTTCTAATCATCTTACTAAAAAACGCGTTACTAATTATAAAATGTTATTCTCAATATTGAAAAACAGTCATGTAACAAAGACATGTAACAAAATCAATCTGAAAATACCTTGTTTATCCAAAATATAAGTTACGAGCAACATACATAACATTTTCAAAAAAATGTATAGAAAAAAGTATTTTTTAATTACTTCGTTAATTAAATATAATTAAAGCATTATAATATAATATTGCAATAATATACCTACAAAAAGATCACTAAAAATGTAAAGAATTACTAATTATAGAATGTTATTCTCAATATTGAAAAACAGTCATAAAGACATGTAACAAAATCAATCTGAAAATACTTTATTTATCCAAGATATAAGTTACGAGCAATAACATTTTCAAAGGAATGTGTCTAAAACTTTAAGAATAAATTTCACTTTGAAGAGTGAAACCTCACTTTAAAAAATTGAAAATTGAGTCACTCTTTTTCAAGACTGGTTTAAATTTCAAAGAATTTAATGAGTATAACTTAAAACATTCGTTCAGATAACTAATGACTCGACAACAGCTTGAACAAATTTATAAAACGATCAACTGCCATTATATCTGACTCGACTTTGTTAGATGCTCGTCGTACGGTTCCATAAGATAAGCTCTCGCATTCCCAACACCGTCGGTGCGTCGTCACGATCATCATCCGCCATCATCGTCCAAGTCCTCGTTCTCGATGCAAATTAACTCGTTTACTCGAAATTCCCTCGCGCATCCCACATCGGCCGGCGTGGCGTTTCTCGGCAGTTTTATTTTTCTTCCTCGCATGTCTTGGTCTTCGGTTTCTTTTTTTCTCAGCCTGACAAAGAAGTAGCGCGGCAAGTCGAGATGCGCCCTCGAAATCACGCCGCTTTGATGTGTATCTAGAACTATTTCTTTTCTTCACCCGCGTCATCGACTTCAACAAGTTGAGTTGATAAGACGAACTTCGCAAAGGCATCGACAGTAAGAAGGTGACCGAAACGGGCTCTAATTTGGATGTGCATTATAGCATATGCTCATACTAAACAAGTGTTACTTTAATACGACATAGATATCATGATCGTAATCAATTAGTATTTTCCTTATCAGCATCCAGACTTACTATTACGCAATGGAAAATAAATAAAAATTAGAAAAATATACGAAAATAAATATTATTTTTTAATTGATTCATATAAAAAATAGTATTTTTAATTGATTGTAAAATTGGGAGTACAAATAAGTTTCCGCCGTTTGCAAAAGACGGCGCCACTAATAAACTATAGTTAAAATTGTTTAATGTAAAACGACATATCGTAAGATTGGACATTCGGCAACACCATAACCTTGAAATATTAGCGATTTTGTATCAGCATCATATATTTTTTTTTGTACGAAAATGTAGAGTTTTGAGCCGTGAGAATAAGCGTCATTTGCGGGAACTTTTAATTTATTTCTTTAATTTGAAGAAATCAGCTGAGGCTCATAGATTGCTTGTAGAAGCATATGGTGATGCTGCCTTAAGTGAGAGAAGTTGTCGTGAGTGGTTTCAAAAGTTTAAGAACAGTGAATTTGACATCGAAGAGAAAGAACGTAGCGGAAGGCCGAAAGTGTACGAAGACGCGGAATTGGAAGCATTATTGGATGAAGATTCGAACCAAACGCAAAAAGAACTTGCACTTACATTAGGAGTGACTCAAGAAACAATTTCATATCGTTTGAAATCATTGGGAATGATTCAAAAGCAAGGGAATTGGGTTCCATATGAATTGAAGCCTAGAAACGTTGAACGCCGATTTTTCACATGTGAAATATTGCTTGCCAGGCATAAACGAAAGAGTTTTTTTGCATCGTATAATCACTGGTGATGAAAAATGGATCCACTACGATAACCTAAAGAAGAGGAAATCATGGGGACCACCTGGCCATGCTTCAACATCGACAGTCAAGCCGAATATTCATGGAAAAAAACTCATTTTATGTATTTGGTGGGATCAGCTTGGTGTCGTGTATTATGAGTTGCTCAAACCGAATGAAATCATTACTGGGGCTCTCTACCGAACACAATTGATGAGATTGAGCCGAGCACTCAAGGAAAAACGCGCCCACTACTACTCCAGGCATGACAAAATTATTCTCCTGCATGATAATGCTCGACCACATGTTGCGGCGTCGGTCAAAACTTAGAAACACTCAAATGGGAAGTTCTACCCCACCCGTATTCTCCAGACATTGCTCTTTCCGATTACCACTTGTTCCGATCGATGACGCATGGCCTGTCTGAGCAGCACTTCATATCATATGAAGATACCAAGAATTGTATCGATGATTGGATAGCCTCAAAAGATGAAGCGTTCATGCTACCAGAAAGATGGGAAAAAGTAGTGGCTAGCGATGGCCATTACTTTGAATAAAACATTATGTACCGTTCTTTCACAATAAATGCTTAATTTTTGATAAAAAAACGGTGGAAACTTATTTGTACTCCCAATATTATTATTATTATTATTATAGGAAGATATAGATATATATTCCGAAAAATTTTTTAATTTTTAGAGAAATGTATAATAACCTGTATATTATTAATTTATTTCATATTAAATTAAATCTACGTGTTTCATTGAAATATTGTATCGATATATATTTTCTCTTTTAATTAAAATCGCAATTACAAATGTACAATAAACATATTTCATAAGAGGGACTTACGTCCCTCCTACTTGCAATACACTGAATAGCTTTTCATAAATGATAATTCCTCGTATACGCGGAATGGCATTATCAAAGATTTTCCACGTTTTTAAAACAGGGACGATTACAATTCTTGTGTCAGATGCCACGCCGACATTTCAGTTACAATTCGTCCCCTGTTTCCTTCTCGATGCGTACGAGTCGACGTTTGAAATATACAAGTGCCTTCGAGGACCGTAGAGGGGCTGCGTTTAGAGCAGTCAACGGTGTCGTTATGCAAGTGTCGCGACGCGTCGCGAAAGAAATGTTGCACGGCATTGTCTATAAATAAATGGACGTATGGATGGAATGTGCAGACGCACGAATCAACCCTCAGAACGCGCCTATATAGAACGGCACAATCGACGACTCTTTAAAAGAATGCAATGCCCATATGGATCTGGATTTGCATCCCTAGAGGACACACGCTACCCTCAATGCAGCGGAACAAAACACTGAATCTTCATTCTGCCATATTCCGACTCACCGAGCCTCTCGCCTCCTCATTTTTTTCTGCAGCCTATCCTACTCTCTCTCCCTTTCTTCTCTTCCCCGTCTCCCAGGCCTAATGCAGCTCACAATTCGCGATCACAATTTTCAATTTCTGCCGACTTTTCAATTAGACTAAGAGGTGCCGCTGTGTGTACCGACTCGAAGAAGTCGCGGTATATCTTCTTCACGGCAAGTTGCTGTTGCCCCTCGTCCCTAACTCCGGGATGTCGCACCGACGATATCGCGAATTGAAAAGCACTGGGGATCTCTCTCTACTCTCTCCGCCACCTCGAGTTTCTCTCACGTCCGGCTAACCAAACCGCGTCGATGCGATCCCCGACGTAACTGGAAAAAGCGACGTCTCGAAGGAAGTAACCTTTGTGTCTTAAGAATACAAAAAATATATTTTCGATAAAAAATTCAGTATCTTTATTAATCGAAATATTTATTAAAATAAAAATATTGGATGTTGTTTCTTAATAACATTTATACGTGGCAATGATAAATCTATTTCTTAATTATTTATTTAACAAAAAAAAGGATAATTTATGCAAACGTGTTTTAAGATATACATCGTCTTGTAAAAAAGTCATATAAAAATTTTTAAGCCATCATTATATTTTTGTTATGTTCTAATAGGGAAAATTAAAAATCCTTTCCTTCACGATTTATATTTCGTACAAATAAAATCATCGCGTTTTCCAATTGCACTGCTCTCAACAATCTGCCTCAAAAAGAGATATGCCTTTTCAAAATTCTACCGAAAGACTCAATGGGAGAAGACGGTGCGTCGTACTCGTGGCTGCTGCCACGTGAAACGTGGATCGGGACAGAGAAGTAATAGATAGGTTTGTAATCCATCGAGAGCTCGAGGCGTTTAGGAATGAGATATTTTGGAAGGGGTTGGCGATATCGGCAGTCTGCGAATGAAATGGCGCGTCTCCCGATCCTCGACATGCCCCGAGGGGGCTTGCTGCCGAATTGAGCCGCAATCCATCCCCGTCCCTCCTGGTTTCAACTACCCTCCCTCCCCTTCTCAGCTGAAGTTGTCTCCATGAAGACGAGTCAGAATTGTCCTATCGTCCCAAATTTCTGCCATTCTGCAGACTGCTTGTCGCTCATCGCGGCATGTAGATATTGATGAAAAATATATTCAGCGCTTTTATATTCCTTTTCATATTTCGCCCACTAATGCATTATTATTTTATTGTACAAATCTTTTTATTCTGTGAGAATTTTCTTAGAATTAACGTACATGTAATGTGTTTTATTATTTAAAAAAATTCATTATAACTTCTTTTTTTGGAATATTATTCTCATTTTATTATACTTTTCGCTGAATATACCGATATTAATCGCTTTAATAGCAGTAAAACAGCAACAGTAGCACATTCAATTATTATTCAGATTTGCATTCATCTTTGTAGCGCCCGCGATAAGAATTTGTCTAGACGATTTCCATTATTTTTCTCTGATTTGATTGTCACCTACTCTCGATAATTATGCATATCCATGTTGTAGTGTCTGTGTGATGCCGATTACAAACTGATTCGTATATGTGAAAAAATCTATTTGATAATTAAATATATAATTCGGCTGATTTTTAATAATCATATCTATTTTGAATAATCTTTTAAATAATTTAATCTATTTTTGATTGATTCGTTAAATATTGGTATTCCTAGACCTATATCCAGTGACATATTTTCAGAAAACAATAAAGTTTATCGCCTGATCGAAGTACATTGAAATATTAGAATAGAGACGGATGGGACATTGAAAACGTTCACATTGTTCGACATGATAATATTTGCCGTCGAAAATAACGTTGGAAAATCGCGAAGAAATAGAAAGATGGGACGGGGAGTGTGTTCATTCAAACGCGGACAATGCGAGAGAGATTCATCTGCCTGCCGGTGCCACTCTGGTTCCATCCACTCTTTTCGGTCTTGCTTCCATTGACTAATGTCATGTGATACGCGTCGAATTAAAAACTCGGTTTGCAATCCCGTTGCTCCACCCTCAGAACATTTTACGACCAAATGTCGAAATAATTCATTAGAAGTTTAATAAGTTTTTTCCATTTATATCGTCATTTATTGCTAAAATAATTCTACATCATAAAAAATTTCTACATCATAAAATCTATTACAAAGTAAAAAAAATCTTCTTTAAAATATCTTTTAACGTTATAAGAAATCTGCATAAGATATTATGACGTTAGTAATTAGATAGATTCCATTATTGATCTAAAGATATTGTTACCAAACTTGTATAATTTTCAATACGTCAGGACGAACTGTATATATCTCATCTCGGTAAAATGTTTTCGAAATTTATTTTCACAAGAAATAGGTAATCTATTTTGTTGTAACATTATCCGTTCGATTCTCGATATAATACGATAGATAATAAAATAATAATAAAAATTTTAATATAATAATTATTAATACAATTTCCTAATATGCCACTCGAATCCATATCGTGCGAGTAGTCGGCAAATTCAGTTCGTCGCATCGTATTTAGCAGGATCATCAGCGGGAACGGTAGGCAATATCGGAATTATTGTGATTCGCAGAACGCGCTCGGTACGCCCGAGGGCGAGCAATCTATACGAGAACCAGACATTACTCCATCGTGGCTTGGATTTGAATATTGCGGTAGCAATACCGCTGCGGGCTCTAATAGTTACTGCGAATGGCACGAGCACATCCGTATGTATGCACCCTGCTATGCGCCGCACAATGTATCTAGAAGTATAAGACGAGTTATAAATGGTTGGATTGTGTTGCCTGCTAGCGAAACTGCAGCCTGTTCTGATGCGTTGAAAATTACAAGACTCTTGTAACAATATCTTCAGGCCTGTACGCGCAGTCTGTATATTAATTATCAACGCCATGATATCTTTCGTACAGATTTCTCAAATCAACCAAATGCTATTTCAGAGCAGATTTTTTTTATTTGTAATATATCTTTCTGCGAGTAAATATTTTTAAAAAATTATGCTTAATTTAATCCATTCATATAAAGGGATGTATTTTAATTTTATAATTAAATAGATTTATTCTATTCTTTAGAAAATATTTGTGAATGAAAGATGCCGACTTTTTTAAACGTTTCCCTTATAACTTACTCACTTATCTCTCTATAAATTCTTTCAATCATAATTTCCTTAATTCATTAATTCTCTTAAATTACAAATCTCTCCTACAGTACAATAGAACACAAATTTCGGAGAACAAAACGAATTAATCACGGATTTACTATAAAACACGCACGCGGACTGCGCAAGACGTGTCGAGAGAGAAATGCGACCTTAATCCTAACCATCTTATTTTTAGGGCGTCAAATTTACCGACTGACTGGCAGTCACGATGGCAACGTCAAAGCCTGATTGAGATGGAATCGGAGAATAAAAGAGTTGTAAATAAGAGATAAAAGCAGGCCGTACGAGTGAGACGCCGGAGTGGCTGGTCGTGTCTAGCCTGGACAAAGTGTGGTTTTATTGGGACGTAAGGGGGCACCGTCGCAACGATAATCCCCATTTATAGCTTATAAATGATTTTAACCCCCGTAAAAATGCATTAGCTCTCGCCGAGGTGTGTCGCACGTACGGCGCCGGTAACAACGCTTCAACGACCGCATGTATTACACACGTACGCACGTGTGCGTGCACGCGTGTATCACGCATCTGAATCTGAAAAAAAAAAACTACGATATCAAGTGATATCTGTAAATGTAAGTGGGTTTTTAAGGAACTATAAAATGCGGCATCCCTACGAGAGAATATCTTTTGTGACCGAGTCTTGCGAAGATCCTCCCATTGTGAAAACTACAATACGTGTAAGCTTGACAGCAAGTAAGAATTGCTAGGCTTTTAATCCTAGAAATACAGGTTTTTGAGATATCCAATGTTAAATATTTTTTTAATGATGTAAATTAATAGTTAATTTTTATATTAATTTTAATTTCAAGAGAATTATAATTTTTTTATGATAGTCGCGACGGATAAGTAATTAATAGGATCGATGAAATAAAAAAAGTATTCGTTATTATTAATTCTTTGCTGGCAATGTTGAACTTTAAAGACATAGTTGATTTTTTAATTGTAAATTCTAGATAAATTCAAATTTATAAAAAGATGGAATGTATCTTCCAGAATAATAAAAACTCATTGTATAAAGCTTTTACAAGTATGTAAGAATTTTTATAATCCGGAACAATATAAACATCTGCGCTAAACTTGAGTCACGGACGAAGCTAAAACATTTTTACACTATCAACAAAGGATTGACACTATACATTAATATAATTTGCTCGATGTTTGTAAAAAATTTCTAAATCAATTACATGAAATTTAATCATATACTTATATCTTAAAAATATTTAGTACATTACTGTATTTCCTTCGTATGTTATCGTCCTTAATTCATATATTGATTATATAATTATCCCTTGAATATCTTTTAATATATCTATTTTTGATATACGTTAACGTACCTATTTTTTTTAATTAACAACGTAAACTTCTTAACATAAAGATCTAATGAAATTTAGATCTTTATACTACTGTACAATACTCTTAAATCTATATAATCTTTAAAGAATTCCTTGTATGAAAAAACGCAAAGCTGAATATCGATACTGAGGGAAGATTCCGTATCATTACTCGAATGGACTTCACAAGTAAAAGCGTCCTCGTCATAAAAATGTTACGATCGTGTTATTGCACTCACATTCTGTGATGGCGCATGAGAATAATATAGACCAAAATCATTCAAAAAGAGCAACTGAATAAGTATATATACGTATTAAACTCACATACTTTAATGTATCTGTAATTATTTTATCAATAAATGTGACATTTTGATAACATTAAAATATTAAAATAATCTTCTTTATTAATTTAAAGATGATATAGAAAAATATATATCTATAGAAAAATATGAAAATGCAATATGTAAATTAAAAATCAACAGGAAAAAAGGGGATATATATCTTTTACATATTATATATACCTTACATGTTACAACTCTTTTACGGTTCCAAAATAAATGTCTGACCTATTATTTAAATATTGTCTCCAAATATTCAAAATAGAAATGTTATATATCTTTAAACGCGAACAACGCGGTTCATTAAATTTTAATTAAACATCAATTAAAATTATACTCAGCTAAGAAGAAACAATTACTCATTCAGGTAAAATCTATTATTATTAAAATATTATACGATTATTAGACATTTCATATTATTACATATTATCTGAGGGACATATGACATATTATGTCGTAGAGAAATATTCTCTTCTTCCTTTTTATACATCTTTTAAGATAAGTTCAACATGTGTTAAATTCCGGTTTCAATAATTATTTCTTTTAAAATAAAATCTGCTTTTATGACATATATGTTAAATTTATTTTAAAAGATATAAAAATTAAAAAACATAATTGATACGTCATGTAATCGATCGTACAATAAAATAGTATCAATAAATAATTCATCAACTGTACTTTATATCAGCTTCATATACGTATGTATATGCACATCTTTAAACATATAATAAATTGATGGATATACAATTCTTAAATAAATTCTAATGCATTATTATATAAAAAATTTAAGCAATACCCATAAAAATCTATATTCGTCTATAATATTTCCATGCTCAATCTTTAAATATAGAGTAAGATGATATAGAGTAAGATTCATATTTCATAAAAGGTACATATTTATAGATTATGATGATACAATTTCAAACAATAAAATTCTTATCATTTAAAACTCTAAAAAACCTTAAAAACTTTAAAAAACTAAAAAATTTTTAATTCGATATGAGTTTTGCAATATTAAAATATGATTTTAATATCAAGTTAACGAAGATCAAGATTTGTCTATTAAACATTTCAAGACTGGTTTCAGCTGATTTCTTCAGCAAAAACGCAATTATAAACACGACCCTGTGCATTCGTAGGTCGAAGTAACGAAATCAGTGGCTGATATGGCTTTTGACAGAACAGACCGGAGAGAACGTTTCGTACTCCAAACCGCTCCGTCAGCAGCAACTTTCATTCCGCAAGTTGATCCCGCGGTCCCGCGAAAAACGAGCAAGGAAATTTCGGCGATTTCATTTCATACGAATGCAAGAATGGTCACGCTTGCTTTCGGCGTCGAGATACAGCGCGGGTCGGGTCGCATCCGCATCGGTTGGTAGGTAGGTAGACACAGTCAAGTCGGGTGGAGAACGGTGGGAGGACAGCGTCGTCGACGCGTGCACCACGTAGGATGATAGCCAAAAGCAGCGGTTGGCAGGACAGGGGAACGTGTCACGCGATCCGTGAGTAATTCGCACGAGCCGAGGCCCGCCCGCCTGCCTGCCTGTTTAACAGAGTGTTATAATCTATTTACGTTAACATTACCAACGTTTAACGTGGTTGCTCCGCATCCCCGGGGTCAGAGAAAGGGGTTGGTTGCGGCGGAGGTGGCAGCGGCGGCGGCAGCGGCGGCGGCAGCGGCGATGGAGGTGGAGGAGACGGAGATGGAAGGTTGCTGGTCGGAGGAGGGCACTATGCTCTCTCTCTCTCTCTCTCTCTCCCTTTTTGCCTCTGCAGTAGACAGCACTCAAGAATTGTCGCAGGCACGTTAGGGCTTTTGGAAACAAGCGTTAATTCGTGTGGTCGCTCGCACACGCATTAACCGCGACTCCCTGCATATTCTCTGTGTGTATATATATCTTTCTCACAATCTCTCTTTCCCGCTTTCTCGAACGTGATTTTATTATATTTGTCCGCGATTCTTGTAGATCTTGGTCTATCTGAATTTCATATCCAAAAAGACGAGAATTACAGAAACCATTTACTAATTGATGTATATTGAATAGATTAAAGATCTGAAATAAAAAGTCAATTTGACTATTGTAATTATTATAAAGAATGTCGATAAGTTAAGAGAGAGAAAGTGCCGAGAAAATTAAAACATGATATTGATATATCAAGAAAGAAATAACAATTTCTCAAATATTTCCATCGACATACAAACGATTAAGAGTACCAATGTGAAAATAGAAATTATGCGGTATTAGCAACGTGAATATGCAGCATCCGTGGAAGTTCAAGTGGCAAGCATTGTACGTGTCTACCGGAGCCAGCAGTTCGTCCATGAATGGATTACGGACGCTCAAGCCGGCGAGAAGAGTACAATCCCGTGCCCCGACAGAGCAAGGGAACACGTACGTTCCGTTTGAACGAGCCTGTAGGCAAAGAGGACTCCGAGCGTGTACATCCACGCTCGGCGTATACACGACAATACGGGCTAAATGCCCGGCTCCCAACCAAACCACCAACTAACTGTACGAAATGTCCTGAAACTTTAGACGCGATTATCTGGAGGTTACGTCGTAACAATTATGAGGCTGCCACTCCGCAAAATCAGGAGGCGGCTAACTTGTTTGCGCGCGCCCACCTATCGTCTTTGTGTCACAGATAATTTTCGTGGACGCGGGCTAATGGACGAGCGCAGTATAACAGCGGACTGTAACTCTCGTACCACCTGCGGAGTGCGTTGTCCTATCTATTTACCTACCTCCCCTTGTTCTGACAAACGGTAATGACAATAGTCTCGATGATGTCCGCGAGAAGTTCATGTTTCAGAGAAATTGAGCGTGTGGCCAATTGCGATTTTACTCGCTACTTGCGCACACTAATGTTAGTAATGTTACGCAAACACACGTCCAATTGATCAATAGTTTTTTAATTGTCAACAATATTCTGTAAATTCATGTTTCATCCCCCGTGTACAAATATCGTGAAGATATAAGCGCGGTGAAAGCGAAAGAAGCGACGGACCATCACGACGATAAAAATCCCTGCCCGTCGACTGTAAAATTTTATGATCTCGAGAAATAAAGATAGTATCGTGAAGCTCCAAAAGCGGGACCTCCGTTATCGGTACGCGCGACGACGTGGTGAGGGGAGCTGAGCCTTTAATATTTACCCATTTACGGATTTTTTCCAGCTTCCTAAGAGGGAAAGAGAGAAAGCGCCGGGGAGGAACGTCCGAGAACGATAAGCGCGGATATGAAGAAGGGCGCTGGCGGCTTCGACAAATAAAATCTGAACAACCTGCTGCTCCGTTGTTTATCGAAGGATACCCACGGTATTAATGGTGGAGAGAGTAGGCAAGGGGTAGAGAAGCAGAAGAGAGGTTGCGAGCAAGACTAAATATGCCGCGATAACGCAACGACTCCCTGATGGTGTTAGCGATCTTCCATTTCTTTTTTCATTTTTTTTTTATGAGTAACTCTTTCTTCGTTGATAGATTTATGCTTCGGCCTTGTTTCAGACAGATTCGTGTATTTAAGCTTTAGGTCTCCGACGAAAGAGTATTTATAATAGTCTTTATAAATATCCTGATGTAGGAACATAATTTCATTTTATTATAAATTTGTACGATAATACGCTATGACATTTTAACTCTCTAAATCTGAATCATTGGATAATCACTGCTTATTCATACAATACTTAGCACTTGATAATCAGTAAAATTCAACTAAAAAAATTCTTTGTTTAATGTCATAAAAAAATTGAGCATTATGTAATTAAAATACTGATATTTATACGTTAATTACAATTTTTCAATACCTTATACATTGAATTTATACATTAAAACAAGCTTAGCTAGATTAGGAATTCCACATTTCATTCACTAATAATCGATACTTAGGATGCTATAAGGCATACTTAGGATGACATTAGGATTGATGTCAGTGATTCAGATTTAGAGAGAATATTTGTAAACTAATATATATTTAATTATATCACTATTTCACTATTAGAATATAACTATTTTATTATTACTTTATATATATATATAAAACTTTGTGCTTATGAAACATCATAATAAATAATTACAGCTATGACAAATTGTACCAGTGCATCAAGATGTGCGTCGAGTTTTTTTACGCGAAAGTTTACAACAGAAATTTCGGAATTTCACGGTTCCATAGTATTCGCGATGAAATAAGATTAAATGCGGCGGCGAGGAAAAGTCGAGCCGCAAGAAGCGCACCAGCAGCCAAGATTCGCCGCAGCGCGATGTAATATAAACGTCGTAAAATAGGGACCAGGTGAATCGTATAATTCGGCGGGGGACCCGACTTCAGAGTAATTCTCACCCGTATACACCGACGTTCCTCTCGGCGTTGCCCCGTATATGTTACCACGAGCCACCACGTACGACAACCGCATTGCCACACGTGCTGCTCATATCGCTACCAAATATAGAGGGAGAGACCGGAAAGAACGAACTTGGCGCTTTGTAGGAAGAGAACACAGTCACATCCGATTCCTACTCGTTTTGCTCTGTTTTCTTTCATCCTCAAGATATCACGAAAAAAAAGGAATATTCTCCAAATATATTAGACAGTTAAGAGGCTATGAATGCCTGCTACTAAAATACATAGTATACATGGTTTAACTTTCTGTATATAATTCTTACAATGCGGTGTTCATTCCGTAGAAAATACTTCCTTCTTGAAGTTTGTATTATTAAAATCAATTATTAATGCCGCTAAGATTTATACAATGTATATCTAAAAATTAAAAAGAGGTTTTTGGGTTCATATAAAAAAAGTTAACGAGAATAAATAAGAATTAAATAAAAATCCTAGCAGGTTCTTTATTCTAATGAAAATTGTATGTTAAATATATTGAAAAATTATAAATAATGTCTTTCTTATTTAGTCTTATAAAATCATAGACTTTCGACGTTGATGTTTTGTATATATTTCAATATTAATACATTATTTAAAATAATTTTGAAAATTAAAAGGTTTATCTACAATATTAAATTAAAATGCTATATAACATATACTAATATAAGACAAAAGAGAGAAAGAGATAAAAAAGCAAAGACCATTGAACGCTTAAAAAAAATCCATTTATTTTAATGTTGGAAGAAGAACTTTGTCCTTTTTCTCTTTCGTGGTTACGAAGTAAATTTCATCTCCTTTACAAGCGGTAATCCACTACTGCGAAGTAGTACAACTTTATGGAAGAAAATAGTCGACGTTAGAAGGTTCCTCGCTTTCAAGGTTCTTCAGAAAAATTTATGTTCTCAAAGCCCTCGAAATAAACATCCAGTAGTTGAGTGCGGTAGCTAGGAACCAAAAACCCATTGACCGTGTTTGTATACGTAAATGTCACGACCTATGATGCTACTTAGTCTACAGCATGGTCAGAGCCTGCATATCTTTTTTACAAACATCACTTCATCATTTATTTAAACTTGACAAACTTTTTTCTTCATCCAATAGAATAAAAATGTTTTTATCTACAAAAATAAATACACACAAATGTAACATAATAAAAATGATAAAGCAAAAGATTGTCTAGACAACTTGTATCATTAATATATATCAAATTAATTTCTATATAAAAATAATTCAAATAATTGTATATTGAAAAGGACGGTTAAAGAGTTTGTCCATTAATTCGCACATGGTGATACATCGATGGAATGAGGGTAAGGAAAAAGAAAGAATCTCATAGCCTGCGTCTAAAACAGTATTTCATAGATATAGCCGATGAAGCCTCCTTGTGGCCAGCAAATATAATAAACTTGGGGTCCATATATCCACGCTTATGGTGGCTGATGGCAGATCTCAAGGAAAAGGAACGTCTCGCTGCGTGTCCGCAAGGAAAAGGGAGGAGAATACCCCGGCTATCGTCATATTTTCTGATTTTCCGCCAATAAACTCCATTACTATTTATCAGGCTAATGCGTCCTTATAACTCCCATTAACAACAATCTATACGCTCTAACGCATTAGCGGTCTGGTACCCGCACCATCGCCAAATTTATTATTAGACGTGGAAGAACCGTTACGCTTAATTGCATGTAGGTTTGTTCTCGAACTTTCAGTGGTCGAAAGTCATACAAACCCTCCGGAGAAATTATATCGATATTATAAGGTCGTGCTATTCTCCCCAGCCAGAGGAAATAGAAAGCGAGATTAAACATGTGATATTAACTATTTGATATTCAGAGAGAATAAGATATTTATTAATGTTGAGAATTGAAGTAAAAATAAATTCAATAAATAATTAAACGATCAAGAAGGGATTATTGTGTTAATTATATATAATTATTAAATTAAATGTAATATAATAAATGATATGACCACTATATAAGTTATAAGAGAGAGAGAGAGAGAGAGATAATATTTTTTTCTAGATATTTTTATGATTAATAATAAAATTAGAATTTTCATCAGTTACTTTTGAGCAAACACAGATACAAACTTTTAGTTGCAAAGCAATCATTCAAAGTTCTCAACAATTCAAATATGTTGTAGCGTAGTGTCCATTTTCATTAAAATAAACGAAACAAGAGTCATCTCGTAGTCCAAGAAACCACCCTTAGCTTCGTGTCGCATAATTAAATGTCAAGATCTAAATTTATCGTTCCGCAAGAGAAGATACTTTCGGAAATTACTCAGTTCACGGGTAACTGTAAAGTCTCACTCGTACGAGATCACTATTATGTAAGAATCTCCCGTTCTCTAATCGGGATGTTAAATTTTAATAAAAGTACTAATTCCCTTTTAATCTGTCTTAATCAGAAAGAATACTAATTTTAATACATAACAAAAAATGTATGCGTTCATTTTAAATATATTTTCAGTATTAAAACATTCAATCCTTTCGTCCTATTTTTCCAGTCACTCAATCACCGCGATTTATTCGTGATTTATTCACGCAAATTCTATCGTTCTCGCCATGAAGAGGAATTAAACGACGGAGGCGACGTGAAAATTCGTTCGATGAAAGCAATATCGTCCGTTATTGGTAGGCATCAGCGTTAACGCCGGCGACCGAACGGGGAACGAAAATGAGAGGAGAGAGGAGAAAAAAAGCAGCGTGAAAGAGGCGAGAGATAATTAACGAGAAGCGAGTACACAATATCTTTTCCCAAACGGCTCGACGCGAACTGCACACTTGTTGCTTATCTGCACTTCGGCGTAGACATGTCGGTAACGGGTTAGGATAACATGTTTAACACGGCAGATAGCTACTTATCAGTCGCTCTCTCTGTTTGTCGTGCACCATAAAGTTATAAAGTCCAGACGATGCGCTGTCACGGTGTACTATAAATTACGAACCTCGTGTCGTTTATGAAAAAAAGAGAGAGAAAGAGGAAAACAAAAAAGAAAAAAAAGGAATAAGGAACGTCCTCTGCACGCCCGGTCGTCTTATCGGTACGAGAAACACCGACGACGGATTCGTCGCCCACTTCCAACGGACTTTGAATTCGCGCGTAATTACTTAATCGCGGGGAAATTACACGGGGAGCGCACAACGGCTCGACTATAACGCGTAGAATCATTTAGTACTGTATATTAGGTGTCTCCAGGATCTCGTTATCAGGAACTCTATCAATGATTTCTTTCCTGAATCAATTTGAGACTGATTTTTCTTAAATATTTAGCGTAATTTAGAGTAACTAAAAATATTGATTTGTCAAGAACTCATAAAACTCAACTTTGTATCTGTACTTTAAATAATAACAGCTTTTAATATACAAATATTGAAGCGACAAATAAATACGTTACTATGGTCATAATTCGACAGTCATTTCGGTGGGAATAAGTAATTTCCTGGATTTTCGAGGATCCCCATCACGGATGAGGCTAACTACCCTTTGTCTTCTGCGTTATAGAAGTACAGCGGCAACGAGTGGCCATTTTAACCCCTTTTCCTCGCAAGACATAAATAATGATCGTCGCTAATTTGGCTCCGGTGCAGCCCTTGGCCGGTAGCGAACGTAAACCGCGCAATTATAATGCCGCCACATTAGAATTTATTCCCACGGCAGCCGGCAGCCTCTCCTCCGTAACCTTTTTCTAAAGCTTACGTACTTAATCCGGTTGAAATATTTTTTCCCGTGGCTTCGCCGTCGGATATCGGCCTCGGATTTTCGTCGGAACTTAAACCATTTAATTAAGTCAGAACAACCGGATAGTACGTCGTTCGCTACGGAGGCAAAAGAAAAAGGAGTCGAACAAGAACAAAGCAAGAACTAGAGAACTGCTTTTCCTATTTAATCAATGACAAATCACTAATAGTAATCCTTTTAACTGTAAAAAATCTTTCTTTTGCAAAAGAAAAATAATTTTATTTAAAATTTCAAAAATACGGAAAATTAAATCATCACATAATATAGTAATTCAATTATAATTACTGCTTAAAATATTCTTACCTTTTCACTGAATCTGCAATCGTGAGGCTGATGGAAGTATAAGCACAACGTCCGATGACAGATCGTTCGGTGTAGACTGTTGCGCAAACGTCATCTGCAACAAATGAACCATTCGGTTTTTTTCCCATCGTCACATGTCATTCGAAATGTAAAAGTAAACGAGCAAAATCACCACAGTGCAAAAATGTTTTTCGAGAACCGGATAGAGTCGCGCGCGCAGCTGGTACGCAGATACAGCGATCTCCATTATGTCGAAATCCGGAATTTCATGCGGCCGAACGCGACCTGAACTCGCTATACGCCAGTATACGCTCGCGCGAGGCTTCCCAGCATACTCAGGCAAACGCGCGCACACACGTAAAGGTGTGTGTGCGCGCAAACGTAGCGGCGCGCGGCTTTTCCACATTGTATTCAGGGAACAAGTAATTGGATGCCGTGCGGAGATTTGCGATATTTCTAGTGTGTAATGCGCGGCAATACGCGCAACGTTAAATCAAATCCAATTCGAGCTCTCGCGCGCCGTACGGCGCGGCATGGAGTGGCACCTGACAAACTCATTGGTCTGACAAATTGAATCATTCGCCGTTCAATTGCTTCGTGCGGATATACACACGCGTGGAGACGAACGCGTACGCGCGGGCGCAGGAAGGTGCCGTGCGTGCGCGTTGCGTGAGCGGTTGGATTGTGTGTGCGGGTGCGGGACCGTCGGGAGTATCTGGTGTCCGCTGTTTGTTGCCACTCTACTGCATCGCCGTCAATGTGTCGAAACCACCCCTTCGCCCTTTCACGTAACACAGTGACGTTGAATTAACTCGCGATCAAGCGTGCAACTTTGAAATTCATCTGCGAAAAGAACAGCTGCTTGCGTCACTTTCTGTCATATTAATTCTCTTTTATTGATTGCAATAAAAATATACTTAATAAGATACATTTGTAGAAAATTAGAAACTTCTTTGTTCTTTCATTAATAGTTATTTTATATTTATTTGTATTCAACGTTATATTAATTTCGAAATGGCTCCATTCCAGAGCTCATTAAGTGGTGATATTTCTCTCTCTCTCTCTCTCTCTCTCTCTCTCTCTCTCTCTCTCTCTCTCTCTACTCTACTCTCTCTACTCTTACTTCTTACTTAC
>NW_012130077.1:447912-457729 GCF_000143395.1 Atta cephalotes
CGTTTTTAACGTTTTAACGTTTAACGTTTAACGTTTAACGTTACTTACGTTACGTTACGTACTACGTACTACTCTACTACGTCTNTNTNTNTTNTTCTCTCTCTCTCTCTCTCTCTCTCTCTCTCTCTCTCTCTCTCTCTCTCTCTCTCTCTCTCTCTCTCAATATCTTTATAATCTTAAGCATTTGCAGAATTTTCTGCAAACTTGATATCACGTAAATTAAAAAATATATTTTTTTAAATATATATATTGATACTTTATTTTTTACAATACATAATAAGTATTTTACATTCGTGAAATCGAATGCACGCTGCGGTGGATAATTAACCGCGTCGACGCATACGAGATGAAAATTCACAAAATATATACGTGTGCAAACGCATCAGGAAGCAATAACCATCCCCTGGTCTCTTCGATCTTTGATGAGAAAGGAAATGCGGCGCACAGCCATTCGATCGCGGTGTTGCGTGAAATCCGAATCGATCCATCCGATACACGAATATGGAGAGAGAGAGAGAGAGAATGCGCGCAGAGCGCATGCAGAATGCAGGGCAGCCGCATACGTGAAGCGGCGAGGCGTCGGCCGTGTGACGCGATCACACGGTGTGCGATGTGTGAAATGGAGCACGATCCCCTCTCTCCGGTAATTATATGTATCCTATCCCGAGTCGCTATCTCGCCTACCGGCGGTCGAACCGGCGCGGCGCGGCGTGACGCGGCTCGGTGCGTCGAGCACGAGCAGTGCATCGATGGCATGGCGTAGCGGCGTGACACAACCGCCAGCTTCTGTCCTGTCTCCCGGACTCGCACAGACCGAACGCGTTGGATCTCCCCTAGCATGAGCAGCGTGGCGATCCCCGGATGCACCGCGTGCGTGAGCATCGTCCACCCATCGACTGCATCATCATCATTCCCTCCCTTCTTCCCCCTTCCTGGTCCCGCGCTGTCCCGCATGGACCACTGATCCTTCGTTTCGGTTACGAAACGCGTACCTATATCACATCGTGCACTATCCATCGATCTTTACGATCGATCCATGATACGCTAATACCAAGCGCGATTTTTGAGGATAGAATGTGACGCGAGTCCGTTGGTACGATCGAAAGGGATTTTATTATCGGACGCTATAATGTCGATTGGCAACCGTTTCGAAGATGTATGGGATGACATTTTGGTTGATATTCAGTCATAACGTTCCGGGTTGGACTTTTTATGCCTTTTGAATTCGATATTAGGGTCATCAACGTTTTATATTAGGTAGTATATATTAAGGCAGGAATGAATATGAAATGAATAGAATATATGTAATAAATAATATCGATAAACACGATATATAAATTTATAATCTTAATTTGATATCTTTTGTATAATTATCACAGAAAGTTTAATCTTCTGATTAACATAATACGAAGCATGCATTGTTAAATTTATAATGTCAAATTATAACAATATGAGTTATTTTTAATTTCTATAGGCCGCTATTATTCCTACTTAATATGACGTTAATTTAAATACACACCATGCAGTTAAACAATTTAACGGAAGAAAATGTATTAAATTTGGCTCAAATTTAGTTTGTTATTTACCAAGTGCATACAGTAACATGGTTACGTTTATTTATTCCGAAACTAATCACAGAAATAGATTAATTTACATTTTAATACACGTGGAAGTGAAAAATAACAAAATGTTATTTTTTTTAATTCTGGGATTGGGTTACTTCATTGCTTTTTGATATCTAACTGTGTGTTAACGCATTTCGGTGCATTCGAAGAGAGATCCATGAAGTGAGATCTTAAATTTATTTATCTCTCGTGCGTAACGAAGTACCTCCGGTAGTAATTCTGTACATGTCCCGTCATTATCTCGATTTGTGCAGGCGCAAGCTATGTTTACGACGGTGATATCAGTCCGAGACTGTAATCGGCATATCGTTAAGCGGCATCAACGAAAATGACGATGCGCCTCGATACGTATCGGGCCGCGCGACGCGCGTAATGACAAGCGCAAATGCACGTAACATCGGCGATGCACGCTACACCGGATATCGCGTAGCTGGGCACACACGTGCGCCGATGATGTTCCGAGGCGGAACGATTTCGCAGCATCGAATTGCGCGGCGCCGGCTGCGCGTGCAATAGCCGCTTATTGCACAAATCACACGCATTATTGACTGCTATTGTACCTCTTTGGTCGACGAGCCATTGCATTGTTCGCGTATTGCGTGCCCTTCCTCCGGAATAAACCGATAACTTTACCTCTCTCGGAGATATTTGAATACAGCGGCAAGTTAATTCAATGATATTAAAATATTTCAAGAAGTTTTTTTATATATTTTTTATGATATATTAATTTTATGAAAAAAAGAAAGCTGTATTTTAAAGATTAATTGCAGAAAAGACCGATTTATTATTAATTCTTAACCATCGCAATCAAAAAGTATCCTTTACATATATGGATATCTTGGATCCGAATTCTTTTTCGTTGTATCTTTCAACGGATTTTAATTAATATTTTTCAAAATGGTGAACTGTATAGAATCCAAATCCATAAACAAAAAAAGATTTTGAAGAATGTTGAAAATTATATCTAAAAATATAAGGAAGAGGTTTACAGAAAATGTACTAAAATATTCGTTCGGATCCAAAAGATTCAGTGCTGTAGTCGACGGTTAAGATGACTAGTAGATTATTATAGAACTTGTGTCTGTTTTAAAAGTTAGGATCAATTCCGAGATTCAGTCAGCCATCCTTTACTCGCGTAGAACAGAACTTTATACAAAGACAACGCGACGCGCTGTTATAAATGTCAGATGGTAGCACTCGAGTGATCGGAGCAGCGCTGTAGCGCGAGAGATGTGTCATGCAAGTCGATCGTAAAGCCGGCAGGAGGTATCGTTCAAGTAAATAAATCTTCATGCTCGGGACCACTTCCTCGAAAGAAAACACGGTGGGAGGCAGGCAGTTTGTCTGACTTGCAGGTCGAACGGTAGGATCGACGGCGTCGATGGATCGAGTGCCCTTTGAGTGCTCTCGTCTCGACTTCGGGATATCTTCGAGGGGTCGAACGGGAGCCGTTCGAGGTCCGCAGGTCAAACACTTCTGAACGGATTTAGGCAGGAAAAGCCTCGCGGTAGGCACTTCACTCGGTCACAAACAGACGCGAAGCATCTGCTGGCGCCAGTCTGGGAAATCGAAGGTCTTGGACTCTGAGACCACCGGGACGATTCCCTTCTCTCCGTAAGGTGACCATCCTATATGTATGCACATTACAAGTCTCGACGATACAGATGTTCCCGTATGTCACAAGGATTTTTCCGTAATCACGACGGAAGTTTTCTTGAAACACCGGGCCACCTTACATCTGTTTAGACTCGTTGACAAGCTTTTTATAAGGAGAGATAGGTTTATATTCTGTGTATGTTACAAGCGAGTATGTTACAAGAAATAACGCTTGTATATGTCTTTCGTCCATAAATTGAACTTATTTACTTAAGCGATACTTTACAGTCATGATACGCAAAGAATATAACAATAATTTGTGAGATATTTCCTTAAAGAGATAGATAAATCTTTTCAACTTGCATGTTTTATCTAAATAAATATAATTATATAATTGCAAGATAAAATATATAATTATATTATAAAATTTTTAACATGAAGTAAAATTTTTTGTTACATTTATATATAATAATGATATCTTCTATTTATCTTTTCTTTTTTCTTTCACTTACTTTCTATATAATCTCAACAAGAATCTGTTCCATCACGATGAAGCGTAATACTAGGCACAGTAACGGGTTAAATAAACACCGCGTAATTTCAGGAACGTTTCCTAACGACGTTGCATCTGGTGTACGCGATCTTGTATAAACAGACGGGATCGAGACGAGCCACTCGAAACGTTCGCGAAGGGTTGCTAGTTTTCTTAAGTCAACCAATGAAGGCTCCGCGCTCGTTTGAGCCAGGTTAAGGTACCACTAGACATTGATTTATCCCAACTCGTAATCTATATAGACGTGTTTCTTCGGAACGCAGCGCCAGTAGTGTCGTTGACACGATGTCCTAAGATTATTGTTTTACTCCTTTTCATGAAACGACAAGTAGTTATTCTCTTTTTAATTTCTAAAATATTTTCCAAGACATTCAACTGCGCTTAAAATTGTATAGGATCAAAAGCATTACGATTAATTTCTTTATCTAACATTTGCCGATATATCGTATTATTCTTAATTCGATTTCATCGAATTAAGAGAAAACGATGTTGGTAGAGCTGGAAAGCAAGACGACGATAGATTGGATGCAGCTCGACATTGTCGAGAACTGCTGTAGGATCATAGCAATTTTTGATTTTTTACCGTCGTAAAGCCGTCGACTTCCGCATGTATATTCCGTAGAGGGGGAGGGGAAGAGAATAGACGAGGAAGCGGATGGAGCTATGACCCCCGACTCGATTCGCACTAAACTGTATCCTGTAATTCGGCGGGTTAGTGTTCGCGGCGCGGTGCGGCGCGACGCAGCACGAAAAATTCCAGGTCGCGCTAATAAACTAAATACGGCATCGGAAATGAGAGACCGCGGGTGTATTATTTATACTCGCGCGCTTCTATGGTGCCGACGGCGGCTTTAATGTGCTGCAGCGTTGCTCGCCACGCTCTCGCAGTTTATACAACGCAATAACGTTATTAGGTGGCTGGCATCCGGTATAAATTTCACCACCACCATCGCCACCGCCACCACCACTATCACCAGTACCACCATCGTCACAAACCATGAGACCACGCCGGCCACCGTCGCCACCAACACACACTTGCATACACTGGCGCTCGCCGGCTCGCCCCATCGCGAGCCATCGTCGCCGCTCTTCGCCACTCTTCTCCTCTTCATTGTTGTCGCCCTTTTCCCGCCGCTATGCTGCCGCCGATGCGACGCGATGTACCCGCGCTCTCCTGTCGCACAGTGTTAAAGCATGGCGTCCTTATGGGCTCGAAACTTTGTCGTCGATGATTACATGAACCGTCGACTGTATTAATTACGGAACAGCTGCGCGCGCTTGGTGTTTTCGGCGTCACCGCTCTGTTTAGCGTTGAATAAAACTAAACTGCGGTATACCGGAGCAATCCAGGCGATAGAATCGCTTCGCGTAAAACGGGTGAATTTAATGCCATTGCGTTTTGCTGGACGATGCTGCTTTTACGAATTCGCGAGAATTTTTTTACGTTAAACTAATATCCGAATAAAATGTAAATTTCTTTTGTTGCGTAATATTGAATGAACGACGCAAAAATAATTTCCAGGGTTGATATCCCGCGGCGGGTACTTTTTTTTGTCGACCCACCGTTGTCGATAATACCATTGGCAGTCCGCTATAAATACCGCTCGAAACGTCATTATTAACATTTGCGACACCAATGCATCCGTCCTCATTTCTGCCTGCCGCCCTTCCACCGCTACACACCGACGCAAACTGCGGCAACGTATTCCCCGATTGCAATTGCAATATGTTAAAGCATGTTTTTATGATTTCAAAAATTTGTCGTTGGAGACTACATAACCCGTTAGTCGTATTAATTATAGAGCAGATGCGTCGCATTTTGAAATGCACATCGAAATTATTTCATGCGCATTTCACGAGCGTTATGCGCGAAGCGCCGGCGAATTTTTGAGTACTTAACTCAATTACCCGATTAATTCAATCGCGCGAGCATGAATGCCGTGCGGGAAGAAGCCCGTATATTTTTTTCCAGAGGCACGTACCGCGTGTTTCGAACACTGGGTGTTCGCTCTGCTTTTTTTTGTTTTTTTTTTATTTATGAGCGCGATTATCGCACACTTGAAATCAGGCATCCTCTTATTACGTGTCGCGTATGCGACAAACAACGATTTGGCAAATTGCGGCATACGTTTTCTGCGAAAACGTTACAACACGAATTATTTTGTGCCGTTAGTGCATGTACCACGACGCGTTCATTGTTGTAGTTAGCGAGTTAACAAACGACGGTAATGTATCAATCCACTTTACGGCGCCGGTACTCCGAATAAAACAAATATTTGTAAAATAAAAAAAAGCATCGTCGATCAAATTCGCTAGATTATAATAATAATGAAGTGGCAGTCACTTCCCCTTTCTCCAAAATTGCAGGAAAAAAATAGGTACGCTTAAATAATTAATTTAAGAAAAACAATCGACCGAAATGTTTGCGAGAATCTAATAATTGGAGAATAAATAATTAAGAGAGCCTCTTTTATTGAAATACCTCATTTAATTGAAATTACTATTGTAATAAACACTAGCATTAGCTGTATTGGTAAAAGCCACACACGAATGCACGACGACGTACCCGACCCCTGCAGGAAATTATTGATAATCGCATCAATATCCGCGCGATTGTCAGGCACAGCGTACCAATAATTTATGCACAATTGGACGTGGGTATCGATACGGTGCAAGCAACCTGCAACACATGTCGCTCTATTAATAACACTGCAACCGGTGCTATAGATGCCTCACTAATTCATCGAAAAAGGGTATCACCCGTCAGCTTTAGATGTCTCACGTTATTCTCCTCTTTCATGCGGACAACAAACGACTGAACGACAAACTCCACCTTTTTCGTGTATACGATCTTGGGGGAAAGAAGTGGGAAGAATATTACAATGGCATGGTAATCAGAAAGATCTTCATTTGATGCGGAATATATTCGAAGAAGGGTATAATTCTTCACGCGAAACGTTAAGAATGATATTACATGGAATTATCTACAATGAGTCAGCCAAGGAAATTCTTGCACGAATACCCTTACATGAAAATTTAATGACTTTTTAAGCAAAATTTGTTCGAGCCGATCTAATAGGTGGAAAAAATGTAATTACAGAAAGTGATATTTCACTTCCCCTTAAGCAAATCAATGTATTTCGTTACGCGTATACACCATGTAAGCCTATGTTTGTGCAATTACATTTGCATTTATGAGCTCGATAGGATGCGCGGATCTTGGGATCGTAAAAAGTATTCGACGAAGGCAAGCGTGAAAGAAAGACGGGGGAGAATGTTATGTATTGATGCAAAAATGTGATAACTTTATATAATTATCCATAATTTTCCAACACGCAATAACATATGTGATATACAGAGAGGTATTTCACAATCCTCGAGTCTTATTTTCCTCGAAGTGCCCTGAAGGTTCTACATGTCCAATACTTTTCATAGCCGCATGTCTATCTGAATACACGAATTTTCCGTTCCGGAGAAGCTGTCATCGACAGGATCGTGCGCGTTTTAAGGACCTCGAGCGACAACGAGACCCACGTTGCATTGGGGCGTGTTGTCACGGCACGCTCACGTGCAAACGTGCAAACGTGCAAACGCGTGCCCCCCCCCCCCCCCGCGCGCTCTCGCACGCCGAGGATAAATCAAAAGTATGAAATGCGCTCGGCAGAATTTCGGTATATTTATGGCGGGGGGCAATTCAATGATACACATTCCCGGTCGCGCGTAATAGTCAATATTTCCATCAGAAGCACACCTACAACTCACGCCTACGCTGACAAACCGCGCGGCCAACGGTGCTTTATGAGAGTTCAGGGCGCATTTGACAGCGCGATGCGCCGAGCCAGTTGTTGCCATTTATTCGCGCATTACATTACTCTGTTACCGAGTCGAGTGTCACCAGCTAATTTGCATTATAAGTGCCGCTGATGTTATCATCGCTTCGCTTATACGTTATGGCGCCGCTGACGGATCGTCAACGGCGGCCGCGCGATCGTTCATGTATACGTTAGTGAATATGATGCTGGCCGCGCGCGAGTGCATCCCGCGATACGCCATATACACCTCCCCCCCCTCCCCCTCTCCCCTCCGGTCATCCCCACCTCCCCGATGATCATCGCAAAAGCGACCTGGCCAACGATAATCGCGTCCGATTCGCGCCTATCGAGCTGTTGACGGCCGTCCGCTACGCGCGATATCGCGGCGCCGCATGAAAATAATTATTGCATTTTAATTGTGAGGACGCGGGAGAATTGCATCGACCAGTGGTCAGGCTTAAGCAATTAATTAGAGTCGGATATTAATAGATAACGCGCGTTTAGATGCGGAATTCAAATGGTATGATGATTAATGATGACGTGTTAGCAGGAAATGAAACTCTTCATCAACAATATGAGGCTATCATTTCTTGTATTGCATTATACCATTATTAACATTACACATATACCACGTTAATGTGCACTATATACTCGTTTGCAGTGTAAAATGAAAAGAAAGAAAATAAAAAGGAAAAATTAATTGTGCTATTCTAATTTTATTCAAATCAAAATTCAAATTCCGATTGATGCGATTTTTCGCGTCGAATCATCTTATTTTTAGCTATCTTTAATAACTCCTTTTCTTTAAGCGATGAAAGAAATATTAATCAATTTTAATCGCAATGTTCATAATGTCGTAATGTTTATATTTCAGACCATGTCTCCGCAAAACACGAGAAAAATTAATTAAGCGCCACTCTCGCCTCAGAAAAATCCGACCCTTTCTGCTCGTAATAGCGTCGCGCGCTACCTTTGAAAATATTTTCAAAATCGCGACATGCTAGATGCCGACGTTATTAGACGGTGGCCGGTAGTAATTACTACTAAATAATTTCACCGCGCGAGAGCTATCCACCGGTCCACCAGCAGATGTAAATTCCCTTCGCTCGGTCGTGTACTTGCTGTATGAATTCCGCACGAGTATCCGAGTGTCCAATCTTTCTCGTGGACGAGTCAACCTTTCTCTGCCGAGCGGCTGAAGTGGAGATTGAAGTGAAATATGAAAATCCGGGTTTCGTCCGAAACGAAACTCGGGACTTCGTATTGGGCGCATCGCGTGTTTAACGAGGCGCGTATAAGACGGAAAAACATAGGTAATGAACGTGAACAAGAGCGCGTCTCCCTTTTTCATGGGCGACGCATCTCGTAAAAATCGTCCCCCGAATCATGAAAAAAAAAGAGAGAAAAAATATAGTTGAAGAAAAATACGAGAATGAAATGGAGGAGTGGTCCACAGTATATAATGGCCTCCGGTGTTCGATACTATTTTGGGTGAACATTCGCGGAACCTCCGTTGGTTAATTTTTAATTAGCTCCCTTCGTCGCGAGGACAGTTCGTGCCTGGAATTTATTAAGCGTCTCGTATATATTCTGCTCGAAGATTCAAGTTTCTACGAAAGATAATAGTTTCCCTATTTGTAAACGTAATATTGTATCGCTGTAAGGAAAACGTCTTAAAAGTTCAAATAGATAGAATTATTTTGATAGATTTTCCATTAGACAAACTGTCGTTAAAATTATCGCGCGCTAATGCACGCAAGACGACGTCAGTAAATCCCAAGCGAGAATCAACATTTTAAAATATAATTACCTTATCTGCTACCTCTGTACAAATGACACCCGTGACACAACATATGCCGCACGCTTTTCGTGCGTACGTACGTGTGCGTGCGCATACACGAACGCATATGCCGCCGTACAATTATTATGTGCGCTCAGTGCACCTACAATGCAAGCGGGAATCCATTTCGGAGTGGCAATTCGCGCGATACATTATCCAGTCAGCGTCGGCTATACGATTCGTAGTCGTTTCAGCCGCCGTAATAACGCCGACATTTCAACCCTCGCTTCGCCCTCTCTTGTAAGGGGGTGACCAGGGGCCGGAGCGGAGGTGGTTTCGCGGTGTCAGCGACAATATTTTCCTTCGACGGGGGTACGCGTCATACACCGATACTTTTTTTCCCGGTTCCCTTCCTCTCTCTCTCTCTCTCTCTCTCTCTCTCTCTCTCGTC
>NW_012130077.1:457749-497800 GCF_000143395.1 Atta cephalotes
CGTACGTCGTCGTACGTCGTCGTCGTCGTCGTACGTACGTCGTACGTCGTCGTCGTCGTCGTCGTCGTCGTCGTCGTCGTCGTCGTCTCGTCTCTCTCTCTCTCTCTCTCTCTCTCTCTCTCTCTCTCTCTCTCTCTCTCTCTCTCTCTCTCTCTCTCTCTCTCTCTCTCTCTCTCTCTCTCTCTCGTCGACGCGGTGGGTGAAATAACTCATTTCGAGAATGCGTGCCAGCCAGTGAGGCTGTCGATAGCAGCCACGTCTGGAATACATGACAACGTGTAAACAACGTGGCAGGCGGCCCTGTCAGACTCGCGTTGTATTTCGAGAGCAGAATGGATGGGAGTATCGTTAACCAGTCGGTCGGTCGTACCGACGCAATTTTATGAACGTGTCGCGTTATCCTCCCTCGAACGAAGAAGTCTGTCTTTATTAAATAATATCACAATATATCAATTAGTAGAATTATAAACAATTGAAATTGATATCTTATTTATATTAAATTCTGAAGTTTCAATTCTGTTATTAATGGAACAATAAATATCTATACTCTGCGAAATACGCGAATAATAATAAAAAGAAAAATGTCAAATTGCAGTGACGATAAATCACGAGGGTTCCAGCTTCTCCTTTTACAGAGTTCTGTGAAAATCTATTATTCCTCGTACGATAGTCTTAATGAGGCAAAAAGCACTCCCGGAGTCATCGGCACAGCTGCATCTGGACCGTTGGCGGCGCGGCGCTCAGTGGCTTATTGAATTAGACGGGAACGAATAAAGAGCTGGTATATATCCGCCATATGCGGCTTTCGAAGAGACGAGCGTATTGCGCCTCTTGCGAAAAAGTGCAACGTAGTTGCTCTTAGACGCGAAATCATGGGTTTAATGCTATTACAGACTTTGCACTTTAATATGTGTATATAATATGCCTCGGTTTGAGGAATCTGTCACAGTCAATGAATGTACCCGTGTATGTTGTCTTTAAATTACAATAGTGATTAAAGCAAATTATATGCTCGTGTAATAAACAGCATAAAATTAATAATCTCTAAATGTTATAAACAAAAAATATATGTATATAACAAATAGTATATGTATAAAAGCTGAAGCAATTCTTTGAATTTTTCTATTCAGAATTCTTCTTGCTTTCTTATAGTAAATCTCACTCTGAAGAATAAAATTTCACTCTTAAAGATTGAAAATTGAACCATTCTTTTTCAAGACTGGTTCAATTTTTACTCATTAGAATAAAATTCTATTTCAAAAACTTTAGAGGATATTTTTATACGATCAAATGAGAATATTATGCGACATACGATGCACGTCGATACAATTCGACGCGAGAGAAAATCGACGAGAATCTGTGTGACTAATTAGCGTGTCCTTCTTTCCCCTCGTGTCTTCGATTCGAATCGCAGCTCTGCGATTGTCGGCGAGGAAGCGGTATGTACGTCTCGCTCTCGCGAGCCACTCGCATCAATTTAAGTTTTTCTTCCACAGGCACGAAAAAAAGGGTGCATGATCTTCACGATTGTGTGCGCTCACAAAGCGCCGACGTGCCGCTGAAAACGTTCCGTCGACTTTCTTTTACAGCGCGTTATATCTTCTTTTCTTTCTCGCTCTCCCTCTCGTCTCTCCGTTCTCCTTGGTCCCCTTATAACTCCCTCTCCTACTTGATTTCACCCCACTATTCTACATCGCTCCCTTTCGCTCCCTTTAACTTTATCCGCTTCCTTCCTTCTCCGTGACGTTTGATGTTTCGCGTTTGTGCCGGTCATTCGGCGCAAGAAGCGCATTATAGACCGTAAATGTTGGGACCAGATGCTGAATTCGTCATCGGCCCGCTGCTCTTTGGGCCCTTTGGGAATCAAAATAGAGGATTATGTTCCTTCCCTTCGTTAATCGTTCCCGCAGCTAATATGTGACGCGAGTTTTTAATTCTTCATTCATACATCGCGCTATTGAACGCGATTTGGGACTTAGGCTTAAAATACTTATCTTAATGATAGAAATATACATATATTATTATTTTATCTTATTTTATTAAACCAAATACACATTATTTTTTTGACATAGCAATATTTCAACCGAAATTTCAAACAAAATGTATATAATAAAAGCAAAAAAAGCAAAATATCTTGAAATAGTAATAAATAAACCAGAAATACAGAGAAGATAATATTTTATAAATTATGCAAATAATTAATTTATTAAATTTCATATTAATATAAAAAAGTACAAAGAATTAGATTAGAAAATCTATACATCATTTGATATATCGAGCGTTAAGACACGGCTCAATGCATTTGATGATGAAATGAAGGACTCGCGTCCGACCTTTTTCTTTCGACGACTATTTCCATAATATGGTAGAATCAGTAATCTAAGGAACGAGGCAGAATGGTCTCGTGAATATTCACGGGAGCGCGCTTGAAATGAGATGCGAATGCGTGTCTGGTCGTAACAGTGCATCAATGCGCAAATAATGACACGACGAAGGAATAAAGGTCGTCTTTGCTCGTCTTTCCTGCAGCCATCGAGAGTCAACATCGGGAAGACTTAATTACTCGTCCCTTTCCACACACGCGATCTTACTCATCGGTCCGGAAATCTCAGGTACTGGGTGACCATGAAACAAAGCTAGGGATATCATTTAATATGGTATATTTTTTAATAAAGCAAAATATTTTAATATCGAGAAGTTTGCAACATTTTTCAAATAATTAAACAAAAAATTACCGTTAAATATCTTTTTGGCGAAACCATAGACTAAAATAGCATATAAATAAAAAAAACTATTAAAAAATAATAAAAAAAATAATAGAGTTAGAATATAAAATAAAACTATATACTGTGCACCATTGAACTAGCGTTATATGTAGATATATTCTTTTATTATTATATACAAATACAAAAATAGACATTCTGTAGAAGTAATTTATCTATAATTTTTTTTGTTTTCTGAACCTTTCGAGAACCTTTGATTCGATCCACCCGTTAGAGGATCCGATCTCAGAGCGTGAGTAATTCTGCAGTCTTGCGCGGGCGACATAATGCATCACGGTAAACTAAAAACGCACCGATTCGTCTCCGGCGGTTTCCATGTGGGCCGTATGATTGCGCTTTATTATCGCGGAATTTCAGGTCAATTGTTAAATTGATCGGCAATTTTCATTCCAGGAATTGAAATCTTTATCTCCGCTTACGTACGGCGTCGCCGAGGTCGACGTTCGTGTACATAAGCGATCGCAAGTGAGAGGAAAAGATAATCGGAGAAGGGAAAGTAAATGAAGAAAGAGAGGATAAAGCGGCGCGAGCTCCACAAGCTCGTAAAAACGGATAATTATCGATGTCTGGCCCTTTTATTGCAGCCGCCTGTCGATCACGGTGCCTCGGCAAGAAAACGGCGGCTGTGCGATCGCGTGCGTCTTGAAGCCTGAACGTATTTGTCGGATTTCTGCGATACGGTCGTCGATAATATAGCAATTATCCATCAATAAAATACTGTGTGGCACTCTACTGAACACTGCTCCACATGTTTGTTTACTAATTGATGTGTGACCGTTTTTCTGAAGGTATATATATTTCATGTTAACACTTATTATCTCCTCCTTTTCTTTCGTTTTAATTATAATCTCAATCATTCAATCAGTATTTGCTCGTAATTCCTTTTTAATCCGTCACATGAATTCAAACGTTAGACATATCGTTTATTAAATGATATAATAAAATATAAATAGAATAATTGATATCAAAATACACCGTAATTTCACAAAACGAAAACGATAACAGGAAACATTTCCGCTTTTGCATTGATGATTAGCAGAAATCACGGTGTTGCTAGTGATAGAGAGAGGGATCAAAAGAGGAATGCGTTCATAGAAGCAAATTAGAGGATGGTTCGAATTGGGGTAGTGCGGTACATTTGACGTCGAATGGCGTCGGGTCGAGAAGCGACAGAGCTCAGGGGCTGAACAAATGAAATGAAATGTTGCTTTCTGCGCGAGGACGAGAGTGATAATAGAGAAAGAGAGATTGTTTGTCGTTACACCCTTCCATCCGTTCTGTATACCGGCGCTATTCTCAGTTAGACTGCTTATTTGCCTAATTGCGTGATGCGCCCGATAAATTTCTACAAATCGACGCTTTGTTTTGCAAATTTTGTCCTCGTACGGACACTGAACTTCTGCAAACTCCAAATTTGCTCGAGATTATCAAAACAAAGGACGATCTAATTCGTTGAATTTAAAGTCTTTTGTAAAAAAAGAGAATCAAACGAGTACATCACGTAATAAATGTTACATAGCATAGAATAATTATTTTTTTCTAAAGAACTACTGTTCTTTAGAATAATATTTTGATTTTAAGAATTTAACAATTCCTGATCTATCTGCGCTTTGATAATTCAATATAAACTTGATATTCGTTATTATAATTCGATAGAGCGTCACCGAAAGAATCGTCATATCCTCGAGAGTCAGATTTAAATGAAGCTCTCCTATACCGTGGCTCTTTGAGAAACGAACATCGTGAAGCGTAACCGATAAGATCGCAGAAAAGACGATTCGCGGATCCTCTTATGTAATCCCCAACTTGTGGCTCGTTAGCGAATCGGGATCAATGGGTTCGTCGTGGCGCTCGTAATTTTATAGGATTCCACAACAACAGAGCGCATCGGGCGCTCGGCGGTTTGATATCGAGCATGGGGATCGGTGAAGTGGAGAGTGGTGCGCGCAAGGGTAGTCTTGTTAAAAGTAGCCCGCCTCATTGCCTCCAATATCTGGTAAGTACTGCTCTTTTGTAAAAGCACAGCGCTCGGGAGCCGAGCATCTCAATAGCCCACTCAAACCCACAACGCCATATTGTCACATGAGCGTATATAAACTGAGCTGCACGCGTGCCCGCACTTGTGAATCCGTAACTCGTAAATGCAGCGAGATATCTTACATTATTTTGCTAAATAATTTTTATTAGCGTATTGAACAAGCAATTGTATATTTCTCGATAATTGGTCAGTGCCGCGCATGGCATTGCTAACATATTTGGGTGTTTCTCGAAATTTATACTGCTCGAGATTCGGTCATTCAGAGCTTCTTTCTCTTTGGTTATTATTACGATATTCTAAAAGATTTATCATTTAATTCTCTTTGAGAAAGCATGTCTAGCATTAGACATAACATTGTAGACAAAAAAATATTTTTCGGTAATTGACAGTTGCTTGTTATTTTTCGTAACTTCGTTTATCTTATCGAACGTTATTGTCTAATCATATTCCAAAACTCGTTGAATCTTTTACAAAAACGCATATTAAGCATTAGCAAACGCGTAATAACATTAAAACAAATTTATTTCTTTAGACTCTCTATAATTTATTTTTTATCAATCTGTATTACATAATACCATTATAAAAGTTTTGATTCATTTTGAATGATAGACTGTTTGAATAATTATATGCTTATTCATTAATATACAATGTGTAAATCATTACAATTCTCATTTTAATAAAAATTCATGAACTCAATTAATATTTTAAATTATGTTAAACGATTTATAAGATGAAATAGAAATATAATGATAAGTGAAATTAATCTTTAGAAACGGAATATTCGGTGATATTTTAGAAAACGTTATATTTTCAAACAATAGCACAATTAATGCGTAGCCTTGGACGACGCGGCGCGTGTTGTCGTCATTCATACCGCAACGATCGAACGAACAGGTAACGTCGCGAGATGCTTCGTATATTTCACATTATTTTTTCTTGATAACTTCTTTTCATTAATTTCAAGTGAATAGTCGATAATATATTCCGCACATATATCGCGGCAGTTCATTCAAGTACTTCAACTTATTCATTGAAAAGTACTTCGACTTATTCATTAAAAAACGAGAATCGAAACGAAAAACAGAACGATCCAAAATTATAAATTACTATAAATGAAATTTAGACAAATAAAAATAAATCAAAGAAGAAAAACAATCCTGTTTTCGATCGAAGTTGATCTTGGTGCTTGAAAATGTTTAATATGCAAATTTATAAAATACATTTTTTAGTTCTATAAACTGCACGATTCGTTAGACTTGAAACGCAATCATAAACTGAAACTGGAAATAACATTAGAGATTACAATCTATAGAAACGATTAAAAATAACTTAAATATATAATTTAATATTATAAATTTAGGTGTAATATAATGAATGGAAATGTAAAAATATCCTAAGTGTTGATGTTTCTGTCAAAGATGTAAGATCAATTCCGACAATTTTTTATGTCAAACGTTGATTTAGAACGATGTCATATTATATATACGTACGTGATATTGAAGTTTCAAGTTTGAAGAGATCGCGAGAAAAACGATCTTCTTCACAATCATGGATTACGACGTCGAGTTAACGAGGCTGCGGTCTTTCCAATGCCCGAGAGCTACTTATTTCGCATATCAGGGCGTATAACATTTCTATACGAAGGGCGTACGCAGCTGGCCAACACCTCAAGGCAAAGCGACCGCATAAAAACGTGAAATATCGCGGGTGTTTCCTTATCGCCTGCTCGGTCATATGTAAAAATGAATAAAATCTCGGTAAGTTGCGCCAGGGGATCGCACGGCAGTCGCTCCAGGCCAGTCAGTCGAATCTGATTCCGTACGTTTTTAGCATACAAGTCGGCAGGCAAGCTTGGAAATAAATCGTTGCGTGCACGATTTCGTATCTGGCATTTCCTCAGCGTCCGCAAATATTCACAAATGCAAATGAAATGCATCAAATATATCGTTATTGTTCTTCTTCGCGACCATGTAAGTTTGCACTGATGCGGAGTTAAATACCGTGGCAGTGTATTAATTTAGCTTAATTTAAGCGATAAGATAATGCTTATTAAAAAGAAATGGAAAACAGTAATATATATTAGATATAATATTTGCGATAGCGAATAAAAAGAAGCAAGACAAAGTCAAGCCGCAGCTAAGCAGAAAGGAATATCAAGGGGTGGACCGAAGAGAGAAAATCCGGGCACGCAGGAGACGAGAGGCACGTAGCGTGCGAACAATAAGCAATAATAGGTAATGCAATTCAAACGTGGAGGCTGGCAATACTCCGAAGCCGACGGGGTGGTTACAATGCTGGGAAATGCAAGACAGGCATTTCCTGCGAAACGCGACGGCGGCGACGAGAGGCGGACAGGGATGGTTGGAGAAGGCGGGGAGGGATGGAGAACGGAGACAATCATACAATACGGGACATTCGGATAGTCTATCGCATATTTGCCTTTACGCAATTCTCTACTCGCGCAAACGCTTCGCTCGCGATATTACGCAATCGCGATTTATCCAGTGCAACATGACGCGACGCGATGCGGCGCAACGCAATCATCGTCCGGAAGCGTGGTTGTATTTAATCCGGGGGATGTTCTCAACATGCCTACGTATGGTGATGAAAACGTTGCGAATAACCGCGAATCTCTGTACCTTACGTTTCCACAATATTGGTAAATAACCACAATAACGAATTCCACTCTGTATCGCAATACACTTTTCCAACTACAAAAAAATTGTAATAAGTTAAATGTATAAACAGAACTAATGTTTATAAATAGAATTACAAATTAATTAACAATTATTTAATATTAATTAATTAACAGTTTCTATTAACAATTATTTTAATAATGATAGTTGATATTTAAAATTTGTTATTTCAATGAAATTTCCATTATTCTATCATCAACATAAATTTAAATTATTCTCGAGATGTTTTATACCGTATTCTATTACCTTACTTATAAATTAATCATATTGGAGTAATTGAATTATGTAAACAGTGAGATATTTCTTATGAAATCTTCTCTGTATTTCTACACTCGCGCATAGATCTCGATGTGGTGGGATGATCTCGGGGAGAGGCATGAGGATGTAGTAGATGAAATCGTTTGTTCTAATATCGCAAGTCCGACCCCCGAAGCTCGAAGATGGAAGTTTGTCCGTTGGAAATTGTCCGGGTGACGTTGCAAATGGGTCCAGACGATTCCACCCGTCTCTTCTTATAGCTTTACCGTGACATTCACACATATGTTTTCAACGTAGCGCTGCTAGCCGGCAGTAGCTTCTCGCCTCGAAATCCCATGAGGCTAATTCTTAAGATATCGTTCGACGTTGACAAAAGTCGCCATATCGGAGTGAAAGTTTTCGCAGGAGTGCCGTATTTGTACTTGCAAGCTTGTATTCTTTATCACCGTGTTTCGTTGTGAATGTGTATCATAAATGTTTGATCAGCAGTGGAATTACTTTTTTATTGTACAATTTTTAAATTTATAGTGATATATTTACGACATTGATTTGATTATTATTAACATAAGTGACATCCAAGATAACGACAGCTTATTATAAGAGAATTACATTCTTGTCTTTCTATTAATACTTTACAAAATATCGATAGCACTTATTATACCTGTACATCTACTATTATAAATGAAAATTTCTCAATTTATATCGAAATTCTTTCTATCAAATCACATTTTCGACGAGTCTCTTCTCGCTTCACATAGTAAAATTTCTACAGAGAAACTCGAGACGAAACGTCATCGGTCTAACTCAGAAGGCAAATGACACGAGAAATATAATCCATGCCACCCCGGGCTTTGAACCCGGAGAACTTCTTACCCTTCCCACTCAACATCGTTATAACTCCTTACAGGTTTGGCCTCTCTTTCCCTCGACCGCTTTCCCCTTTCGTCTACGTCAATCCCAGAGAAAGCTGGGCATTGTCGTGCCGAAATTGTGCGTAACTACGACAATAGTTCGGCAGGATTGGGCGAAATTAATGAAAACTCGCGTAGGATTCACGAAGAAGGGGTGAAGAGAGAAAGGGATGAGACCTCCCCAGAAACAGATATTCCAACAGTTGGAGGAGAAAGGGGGAGGAAGTTCGGCTAATCGTGACAAATACTGATCCGGGATTGCCGAATTATAAACTAATGTCTCGAGCAAACTTCGCCCAGGATAACTTTCTCCTTCTCTATCTGATTTCTCCTCCGAATGCTCGCTCAACCTTCAAACAGCGTGTATATTATCTTACGTCAGTTGTCTTGAATTTTATTTGAATCTTCATATATATTAGTTAAATACAAAATATACATTTTTCCATTTAATTTAATTTTATTTATTCTGTAAATGTTCAGCACATCAAATATAGAAATAATCTTAATTATTCTATTAAATAATTTCATTCTTTTATGATTCCATTTTTATTAAATAAGATAATTAGAAAATAAAAAGAACAGAAATTTTTTTAATCGGTAAAAAAAACGATAATTATATAAAGTACTAAATGTATAACGTACAAGCATTAGTACGCATATTGCATTAGTGCAATTTCAACTGGCGAACTAAAGAGGATGATTTCGCCATCTTTATGTCTTGCGACCGGGCGTGTAAAGGATAACGGAAAGAGGGTGGTTGATGGTGAAGTTAGAGGGCGAACGTGAGTAGGCGGACGAGCGGCAATGTTCTGGGCCGGCCAAGAGAGAAAGGAAATTGGATGATATTTCCCGCAACGATCAAATCTTATTGCCAATTGAAAGAGGAAAGTTCGCGGTACATTTACCCCGAGAAATCACCGACGACGAAGAGGTGAGCTAGCGAAAATGGCCGCTGCGATCTGCAATTCTGCAAACCACTCGTGGCTCTTTCCATCGTGATAACAAGCTCGTCTACGAGAAAGTAATACGAAAATAATTACAGTCAGATTGACAGTCCGGCAAATAATTAATGGAATAAATTCATTTTGAAAATATAATTAAATATTAACGCGTACCTTTTACATCAAAATTATTCTAAAATTATTCTAAACTATTCTATCTCTTGTTATTTAAAAAAAATCAACTTCTTATTTTTTTTTCAAAAATAAATGTCTATTGAACCAAAGGGTCGTCGTATCGGGAAGTAATCTTAGCGTTGTTCTTACGTCCGTAAACTCACAGCAGATTGCAATCTAGTATTAGACGATTTTCTCTCATTTATTCGTATCCCCTTATCACATCGCACATCCCGGTAATATCTTCAGAAGCCAAAAGATTGTGCAGAGTGGAGGTCGCGGTTCAATTTCGATATCCTCCCTCATAATTTCATCTATCAGTATCAGCAAGAGAGAGAGAGAGAGAGAGAGAGAGAGAGAGAGAGAGAGAGAAAAGTCAGAATAGCCGTTTTCGCGGGAAGATCACGTTTGGGGATGGGACGAGTTGTAATGAGCGAACGAAAGCGTCAGCGGCATCTAATGTTAGAAATTATAGCATATTGGCAATAAAATCCGGAGCAGGGTCCGCTCTTGCACGAGTAAGCTCAACGCAGTTGCCGTCTCTGTTTGTGGGTGGTTCGTTTATTGTAACAAATGACGGAACCACATTTCGCCATTACACGCGATCTTGTTCAGGAAATATCTGATATACCGATAATATTCCCAATCACATTATTGCTTCTTATGGGTAATACCATAACAATATATTAATACAACTCACTTTTCGCGTCATATCTATGTTCTTACAATTAGATGTTTATGATTAAAATAATAAAAGCGACAATATTGATTAAACTTCAAAATACTGTTTTATACTTTAAAATATATTTTATACTTAATCTCTCATACACAATAAATTCGCGCAATTTTCTCGTTGACTATTATTGAAAAAATATGTAAAGGTTGCATAAAAGTTTATTAATTTATGAGCTATATGTGCTCGACGATAAAATATAGAGACAATATAGAGACAACAAATTAAACGTACAATAGTAGAACTAAAATGTATAACATTTGAGATACGCGAGATTTTTTCTCTATTCAATTTAAAGTATGACATATGTTTAAAATGTGAAACATTCAGCAAAACAAAATACACGAAACACAAATAAATGTCAAGTTATTTAAAAAATGCACATAGTAATTCTTAATATCAATAATTATATACAAGCATTATGTATAATTAAACAAACATTAATTATTATATTTACTGTCATTCAGTTCCTGAATTACTATTAATATCTGTGTGTATAGAGAATCGCGAAAATGTAGTATTATCAGATAATTTTCTAACTTTCATCCAATTTGGACTTTTCTTTTTGTCTTTGGTATCTGATAATCTCATGTTAAAATTATCTTCCATTTCAGAACTATCAGTTTCGCATACAGATGAATATACGTTTGACTTTACACTGCTGTCTGTCTGAAAATGTAAAAGATATAGGCTATTATATGTGAGATCTTTTTTCGTAATTATTAAATTTTTCAACTTTACGTGTATACTAATAACAAACAACTTTTAATTTAATTAAAAAACTCCTCAAAATTCTATTATAACAATTAGACATTATACGTTAATTGTTGACTCTACAATTAAAACCTACTTTATATTACATACAAACAGACCTGACAAGATTTGTTATTCAATTTAATGCTAATGTAATCAAAGCCATCAGTCTCATCGAAAAAAGTTGTGGATTTTTCACTTGAAGCTGACGAAACAATTAATGTCTCCGAACTAGCGTGATTAGGCACGAAACTGGAACTGCTTGCGGAATTATTTTTGGTTTCATGGTCTTTTAAGATTTCTTCTGACTGTTTTTGATTCTCAGTTAAAGAGCTCTCCAAGTTATTTGAACTGTTCGCAGTTTCAAAATATTTATTCTTCTCTTCGATTTCATTTTGCAAATGTTTCAAAATCTCATGTTTTTTTATTGAAGCATTTTTATTAGTTTTAAGTAGAGTTATTTCTAATTCTTTATGCTCCAGTTGCATCTTTAAACGAGTTATTTCATCCTGGCTATCGCTATAAGTCTTGTAAATTTCGTTCAAGAGTATTGTATTATTTTCTTGATTTAATCGAGATTTCAAATTATGAATTTCCGCTTTCATGGTATTTTCCACATTTTTACGCAAATCTTTGCAACAATGCAGATCTTCCTTAACCAAACCGATACTTTCGTCTGCTTCGATAATTTGCTCACTCAGATTTCTCGCTTTCTCATTGTTTACAACGTTCAGATCTGCTATATTACGTACTTCACTTTTCAACGGGATAATTTCGCTCTCTCTTTCTGTTATCTTCATTGTTAATTTCTTCAGTTTATCCTCGAGAGTCAATTGAGTCTCAGAACATTCATATAACTGCGTGTAAAGCTCGTTCTTGTCTTTTTGACATCTGTTCACAATAATCTCAAAATCATATATCTTCTGGAACAATTCGTAATCTTTCGCAAACTCATGTTGCATTTCAGCAATCCTTCTATTAAACTCGCTTATCTGTAGAGTCTTTTGTAACAATTCTTCTTCCAAATTTTCGATCTTTGGTAAATGTTCATTTGCGCATCTACTAAACACTTTCTTCAACCGATTGCGCAATAAAGACAATTTATTTTCAAAGGCTCTAGATTTCTTTATATATCTTTCTAAGCATTCGAAAATTCGATTTTCATTTTCTTCCTTTACTATTAGTTTGCGGCTTAGCTCACAAATCTCACGTTTGTATTCTTGTATTTTATTTTCTGTCACCTTGAATACACCATCGTCTTTGATTCCAATTTCATTCTTCTCTTCAATCAGTCGTTCCAATGTTTCTTCTTTGTGCAGCATTTGATAATCGTTCGTATAAGTCTCTTCATTTAATGCATAAATCATATCCCGAATAGTTTCCAGATCCTCAGACAATTCAGCAACATGTACCGTCTCTTGATAATTCCATTTATTCAAATCTGTGCTATTTTCGACCTGTTCAATGTTTTCTTTCACTAAATTCTGACTGTCCTCATCGATGATATAAGTTTGTGTGCACTTATCCTCATTTTCGCGGGTACTTGTGTGATCACTTACGCTGGTAGATCTTCGTAATTCGCTACTTACACCCGAATCTTTGCTACTTCTGTCACTCGATCTAGAACCGCTGCAATCCATACTGCCACTACTTTCGAAGAGACTTTTGTGATCAACGCTTGACACGTTTGAGAGTTTCTTTTTCATTGATTTGACATGATTCGCAAACAATGTAGGAATAGTGATCCAGTCGTTAAACTCATGTTGTTCAATTGTGGTTGAGTTCATGCACATTCGTGAGGGATTTTTCATTACAGATATGTTATCCTGAATAGAGCTATCTGCTATATAATCCTCAAATGAAATATTTGTTGATTGGTCACATTTTTTATCGCTTATACTTTCATTTTTTGTATCATTCGAGCACTGTCGAACTTCAACAAGCTGTCTTTCTTGCAACTGTGTATGATGCTGCAGTTTGACGATGCAAGCTTCTTGCAAAAGTTCCTCCTCTAATTCTTTCACTTTGTTCAAAGTATCATTCAAAAGATACTCTGATTTTGATAATTTCTGTTTCGCTCCAGAAGCAATTTCAGCGTCTTTATTTTCTATTACACGAATATATTCGCTCATCTCTTCGAGTTTCTCCTCGGTTCTTTTTATTTTTTCATCCATTAACTGTTCCAGATTGTTCATGAGACAATCAGCATCATCCTCGATGTTTTCAGTGTTGCCACCCCACTTACGAATCCTGGCTCGCGTGAGCTGTCGAAACTTTTTCAATTCTTCCGTTACCAAAGCTAATTCAAAGCTGTATTTGTTCTTTTCGCAGAGGATCGTTTTATTCTCTTGCTTCAATTTCTTCACCGCTTCTTTCAGAATCATCATCTTGGAAGTGACCTGTGCATTCTCAGCTTTGAGTTCTTCGTAAAGTGTATGACTATCCTCGACGTAATCCCCGCTGTTTCCTCGCTTTCTCTTCTTATGCTGCATCAGATTATCGATGCGTTCCTTGTAAAAGCTTTCAACCTGTTTGATAGACCATTTTAATAGATCCTCTCCCTCAGTTTCGATCTTCTTAGTATTCTCTTTGTAGGTCCCTTCCAACTCTTTAATCATGCGTAAATAATGATCGGCTAGTTGTTGTCGAATTGTGTATTCGCAATTTAACATATCACTTTTAACAGTTTCCAATTCTTGCTTCAGTCTTCTATTCTGCTCTCGTATATTTCTACATTCTAACGAATCGGTAGAGCCAATCGTTTCTGTAATCTCACATGGGCTTTGATAATTAGATGATGATGTCATAGTTTCGAGTTTATCAAATGTTTCGAGATTACGGATAGTTTCTTCAAATTCGCAAATTTGTTTATATTCCTTATGATAATTTGTTAGCTTTCTAACTATATCACAGAAATTAAAAATGCTCTGTATTTCATCAAACAGATTTGACTGAAAAATGACATTCACTATAAAAATCAGATTTTCCTCACCTGATAGGGCTCGTTGACATATTCTCGTTAAATTTGACTGGCGGAATGGTGCCATTCGATTCTGACTCACAGCCTGGAGGCATCTACTAAGCACTAGCAGGCTGTTGTTGATGCTACTTCCTTCGCGCATATGCGATTTTTTGAACTGTGTAGAACCAGCCAAGTCGCAAAAAGTCAAAGTACTGAGTATCACTTCTTCCGCTGCATAATCCTTCTGATACTTCAGTAATTTCATCATGAAAATAGTATGTGATCGAGACTTCTCCGATCCTGTCGTGACAACGCTCATTCTCGATTGGCCTGCCACGAGAATCTGACAGGCTTCCAGCGCAGTTAAGGCATACACTTTTTGCAAACCGCAAACAGCTCGCCCTTCAGTGTTTATATACAATTTCAACGGAGAACGTGTTTCCGCGTCGTCCAACAGATCGTAAACATTTCCATTGTAAATCTCCGCGAAGGACAGCCAGACGGCGTACATTGACTCGCTATCACACTCTTCGGATTTATCAGGATTACCTGGCTGTGAGTTCTCCAAAAATTTTTTGGTATCCGCAGATATCTGATTTATATTCATTGTTCGTCCATTTAATACTCGCGTTTTTCGTTGCATCTCCGAAACTCGCGCGATCTCATTCAAGCAGAGCACAGTATCTTGAAACGTCGGTTTGTACCATGGCGTTATAGTGCAGTTTATCGTCGAAAATACAAGCTCGATACTACGCGTTATTATACCGGGCGATGAGGACGTGCCGAACAGCGTGTAAGTCTTCCCGGAATCCCTCATGCCGTAAGTCATGATGGTTGAACTTTTACCACTGAGAAACTCCACGACTCGATGTTTTATGGATCCCTCGAACATTTCCACTTGCGAAGTTTCTGATCCAAAAATCTTCGTAAAGACATGCCGTCTGCCTTCGGCCTCGCTCGATTTCGCACATCTCGAATTTCGAGTGAATTTATCCTCAAACGGCTGAAATGTTGTTAAAAGAGTTCTCGTGTCGAGTACGATGTAATTCTTTTGAAGTACCGATGCTGGTCTTATCCTAAGATACATCTCCGCACTCGAAGCGGATATTTTCGAAGCTCGTCTTGATTGCATATTAATAGACTTCTTATTGCATTGCAACGAAAAGAAATAGTTCGTTTTGACTTCCTATGTGCAACTCTTTGCGAATGTATCAGAGGAATTTTTTCTGGTTGGAGTCATACTGAGTCAAAATGAGCAGTAAAATGATCGAAAATTACAAAATATTTGAATAATCAATATTTGACTAATTATTAGACAGGTTATTTTACGTCCATATTTCTGGAAAATTAAATGTAATTATTTCAGATGTATAATAACAATATGAATTAATTTGTGAATAAGATAGAAATTTGCTTACTTTGAAGAGATTTACATCGGATAATTTTCATAGGAACGTCTTCAATTTTACGATATAACTCTCGCAAATGTTGATATTATGATCTTCGACATCTTTTCATTCTTGAACTATGTTCAAATTTAGCAATTAAGAGTTATATTCATGATGTAAGAAGACGTGGTTATATGCAATCATTATGGTTATGTTCACGTGGTTATATTCACGTAAGTAAAACAGAAATAAAAAATACTAAAAATACATATGGATAGATACAAACGATAATAGGTACTATAAAACATTTCACTATCATCTTATAACGTTTTTCACTCGTGCGCACTCAATGCATTTTAAAGTCGTTGTATACAAATCGACATAAAGATGAACGTTTAATAAAGATATAGAAACGAATTAAACCGCGAAATCCTTAGTACATTTTATTGTGATATTCGATAAAATATACATTGAGTATTTTATTAATTGAGATATCTCACCTTTACATTCTGATTAAGTTAGTATACAACAGCTTTAATATGTACTGAGTGTGCACTAGTTTTGCCAGTGAAAAACGTTATTAGTTTCTATGCTTGCATCGATGCGCAACAAATGACAAGGACATGACAAAAGAACACTTAGTTGCTGGAAACACGTGGAAATCAAACATTAATTATAAACATTTTAATAATTACAATAAAATGAGAATGTAATAAATATTATGTCAATATAAAATCCCGTTCCGTAATAATTTGCCAGTTGTACCGTTCAAAGTATCTAACTTCGTCGCTAATATGAATGTCGTAGTTTATTCGAGGAGACACATTTCCTCTTTCGAAGCTATTCATCTGTCGCCAAGACACGCCAACGCGTAGTCCGTGACCGCGAGGCGGGCATAGAGACGAACTTGCAGAAATTTGGCGATGACATCCGCGATACATACTGCAAAACGCACAAACGAGAAAGGAACGTCGAAACATCGCGAGAAGAAGGAAAAGAAAGAAGAAGAGGAGTAGGAGGAAGAAGAGGAATCCTCCTGCAACCGCCTCGAAATATCTTCAAAGACGAGCAAGCAGCAATTTATATACGCGTGTCGCTCGGCTCATTAAACGCAGCCAATCAAAGCCGAAGCTAATAGCGGCCACGGCGCGTATGGCATGTCCCAGGATGGGACGCGCGATGCGCGAAATCCGCCGTAATCTCGGCATCGGAATCGGCATCGTGGGCACAAGTCTGCCACTGTACCGTTATGCACCGGCCTGACCGCCGAATGCAGTCCGAGAGTCGTTGAATCGGCGGTGCCTTTCAAGCTACAATCGACCCCTTGTATCGACAGTACGGCAGCCGCCTCCAGCCGCCTCCCTCCGCCCTGGCGGCCCTTCCGCCGTTAGTGCAGTCCTTCTGCTAAGATTTCGCTCTTTTCGTCTTAGCCGCTCCCTTGGATGTATATCGCTTCATCGCACGCGCGCGTCTTCAACCGTGTCTCTCTCTTGTACTGGATTAAAGCTTGCCGCTGCGTCTTCGGTGGTCCTTTCGTTTCTCCGTTAATATGTACAATGTTGTGTATTAATATATTCTTCGATATTGATATTAAATGAACGTGTTGAACAATAACTGACATGCTTCTATGAATAGTGTTGTGATCATATATTAATTCGCTATATTTGCTTTGTGTTATTTCTTTAATCAGAATTAATTTATCGAGCAATTCCCACACAACACAGATCGGTTCAGCAATATTGTATTAACATTGCAACAATATTGCAAACTTTGCAGAAATATTGCTGCAAGAATCAAATTTTTTAGCGTAACGAGCGTTTTAAGCCTCACATACAAATCTTTGTTCACTCGTATCCTACTTTAATTTTGCATTTGATGACGCGGTAATACAGAATTTTTTCAGCAAACTTATAAGGAATCCGAATTGTGACATCGCGTATCGAAACGAAACTTCGTCCAGAAGACCATAACGGAGACTCGAGGGATCTTAAGTATTTACGTCATAATAGACACATCACTTTTGATCTACGGCGTAACTCGCGATACGGTCCAACGTGCCGGTCGTAAAAACCTCGAAGAAGAAGAAAGAGAAGAGCGGGAAGAAACAAGAAGAAAGGGGAAGTCCTCTCCTTTACGGCGAGAGGAAGAACGCGTAAGCTTCGATATATAGGCGCGCTCGTATATAAGATGTAGCTGGTGTATGAAAAATAACAGCCGTTGTGCCTCGCCCCCCTCTATATCGGGCGTTAATGCCTCCACGGTGGATTGATGTTCCGCCTTTATGGGTTATTTATTTAATACTGACAAATTTCATCCAATGCCCTTCCCCCCTGCCGTCGGTGGTCTCACCGACCATCACTGGCCGCTTCTTTTATGGCGCTTTTGATAGCGTTGAAGAACGAAAACGGTACTCGGTATTCGGTACCGAGTTCGGTATGATTCGACAGAGAGAATCTCGATACAAATATGAGTCATAGGAAATGTGTTATATGAGTGATAGGAATTGTGCCTTGAAGCTTCTGCAAATCGATTTATATTTTGTTCTGTTCAATAATTTTTTCATAATCATGTAATATTTTCTATTTCTAATGTCATTCCGAGAGAAAATAAATAAAAGAAGAAATATAATATCTACTGTGAATACGCTATTCTTGACTATATGAATCTTTAGCAATTTTTTTAGTAGGACACAAACAACCACCGTAATATCACGACATTAAAAAGATTATGCTTTTCTTTCTCCTTAAGTCAGATTTAATTCCGTAAAAAAAAAAAAATCCAGAAACTCTGGCTTTATCTATAAGACAATGTAACTATGAAACGAACTTTTCTATGTAAAATATTGTAACTTTAATACAATTGTTAATTAACCGCGCAATACTCGATTGCATACTTTCTTGTTGCTATTATTATTATTATTATTATTTAAGGATTCTTTTCACTCATCACTAATATTTCAGATTATGATATCAAAATTTTAAAAAATAGAAAATAAAAGTTCTTATAAATTGATATGAAAACATATTTCAATGAAAAAAATCAGTCAAGAATCGACTAAAATATATCGAAAAACTTTTTATTTCATTAATTAATAAATAACAATATATCTAGAAATAAATTAACCAAAAACAAAATAAGCTATATTTCATAAGCTATATTTCACTGTGCACATAAAATTAATAGTATATAGAAATATATATTTAATTTCTCCGAAAAAAAGATAGTTTTCGATATATTTACAATCTATTTACATTGCAAATTAAAGTTATTTTATTTGAAAAATATTTCCATTGAAATATAATTTGCAAGAATTTTTGTGCTATGCTTTATTCATTTCTGACATTTTGCCATTTATTCATTTCTGACAGTGAAAGTTTGAAACAGTAATATGGAAGCCTTAATTACTCCGAATACATATAATTAATAATGGAGATGCCAATATTCGTTCGAGTCATTCGAAACAGCAATACAATTGATGATCCCCGAATTGATCGATCTATATCGATAAGTTTTATTATATACGCGTGCATGTGTGTGCTCTGAGGACGTATACGTCGATGCGTGTTTCATAGCAGCTGCCGGACTCGTGCGACAGCGCGTAAGGAAGAATGATGATGATGATGATGACGACCACGACGATGGTCGCATGCAAGCCGAAGAGAGGAAAGGCTACATCGCGCGTGTTTCAAATCAACTCAAATAATAATCACGAGTTATAAATGCCACTAGACGGCTAACCGGCCCAGACTGATCCCGGGTTAAGATACGTCTCCGTGCATCTCTTTTAACGCGAAGTCATGTATCCGCGACTTGATGTAATGCTGTGTCGGCTGCACTTTTCACGTCAAGAGGAATCACGCAATGGGAATACATTGTTGTAATTATTATTGGAATGAAATAAGTCTGGTAGTATTAGAGATTAAAGATTATGCGATTATTTATTTTTCTTTACGCACGACATAGTACCCACCGGCCTCGATGACTCGTGCACGCAACCCATGCAATTCATCAGGATTCAATGGTCATTGCATATGTAAAAATAATAAATTTAGGATAGATACACTTTAAATAGCGTGCGCACACGCGCGCACATTGATCGAGAAAAGAAAGTTTAAAATAAACGCGATACCGCATTATTAAAATGAATCGCCGATTGTAGTCAGTCTGGTAATTAGATGCAGCGATGTACCGAGTGAGTTATGGCCTGGTAATTGCAGGGCAGACGCACAACGTTACCGTAAAATGTTAACGATTGTCTATGTATCTTCGTGATGATCGTGATCAAAGAAACAGGTAAAATTCTCATAAATATCGGCACAGTACTTACATACGTTATTACGCGGATCACGCGCGCATGCATTCTCGATGCGACGAGTGTGATTCCCGGATAACTAATTATATCGCAAATGTAAAATTGCACATACTTTTGCGTTACCTGCCGTCAAAGTTGCTCTTGCCGAACGGATAATATTCGCATTACCGCATCACTTTCAGAGTTAATAATAACGGTCGACTTGCGGACCAATTAAGACACATCACCGAGCATATGATCGAAGGGGCCTTTAGTGACAGTTGGCGTCATTAAGGCGACGATGCCCGGCCATGCGAGGGCCCGTATTCGTTTTTAAACAATTTCATAGCACGAGAAGCGATCCCTATCATCGCGTATCATCTCTGTGAGATCATCGGTGACCATCGTTGTAAGCGCGCGTCATTTCCGCTCGAAGCCACGGCTGAATTATTGCGATCGTCAAACATCTGTTCGTATGAACTAACGCGATCATGCTTCGATCGATTTCGATCGAAACTTATGTGAATGCAGAGTACAGTTGTATGAACACTTTTAGATGTTTATTTCAAATAATAATCGATAAGTATTAAATACTTAAAACATGTTATTCTTAATGGAAGTTGCACTTAAAATATATTTAATATATAATGAGAGAAAAAAAAGACCATGATAATTATATTATAAAATATTTTTGTAATGATTCTTTTAATTGTTTTTTATTTTATAATTAATTTCTTATTTTTTAATTAATTCAACACTGTGTATATCTAATTTTATCTATTTAATTAATTTCTTTGTTTTAATTACATTCAAAATGGAATACATTAAAAATGGAATTATTAAAATCATTTTATACTATAATCTTCGTAATGCATCTAATTTTATCATATTTTAATAAATCCTGTCAAAATCCATAGTAATGCTTCATTTTCTTGCGACTAAGCCAAAAAATCCATCATAAGCTTCATACAAGAAAAGATGGTTAAATTCACGTCTTCAGAGATTCTCAAGCGACTTTGGCCGTTTCGCTTCGAAGATATTAGATTTATCCATTTGTTTGCCGAAAGTCTCATAAATATAAGCTCCCTTTGACGGCATCCCACGGGTCTTATCCGCCGTCGTGATCTCATGGGTGGGCGGATAGATGAGTACGCGGGGTGCGGTAGTATACGACAGAGGGGTGAGATCGATTCGGTATAGTTCGCCTCCGTACCGGCATCAGTATTCCCAATTAACGAGATCCTTTCATCGGCCATGGAGATAGGACGGGGGGGAAAGGTTACATTTATAAATATGATGATCGTAAAAGGAGGCATTACCATCGATGAGACGAGGCAGATTTTCTGACGCTTCCTGGAGAAGCAAGAGAGTGAGAAAGACAGAGGAGCGCAGTTATTGCATGGAGAAAGGGACGAAATTGATGGCGACGCAACGGGACGGGTATGAGAGATCTTACGGATCGTGTCGGGCGTAATCTAAAGGGAATAATTAATGCCCGCTTCATTGGCGTAAGCTTTCACCAATCGCGAAATTTCCAAGCTAATCCTTATGTTAATTAAGAATGCTTCTTGCATCTATTATGCACTATATAGATTAATTATTATAAATAGATTTATTTTCTTTTCATATAATTTCATAATTAAAATATTTCATGTAAATTAATCTTAAAATGTATGAAAACAAATTTAAATTCTTCTTCAATAAATTTTCTACTTTACATAGTGTTTGCTAAGGGAACGTAACTCATTAAACGTACTTCTTCGTACAATTGCTTATAAATAATTGTTTAATTAATCTTGTGGTACCGGCAGTTGGTTCTAACTTTTGACGGTGTTTGTATAACAACGAATTTCAATGCATGGAACGTCGAGTTAGACGCAGGCAGCTGCAAGAAGGCTTATAGGGGCGTCGCTGGAGCTGATCAAAGACGATGAAGCTTCAGGGAGGAAAATTGGTAAAGAGGGACTCTATACGCGCTACAAGCATATCCGTCGAACGATTTTACGCGAAACGTGGAAGAACGGGAAAGAGGGGTGACAGCATCAAAACTAATACTCTGTTATATCAGGAGTTAGAGGTGTTAGCGAATTATGTCGTTCACTGGATGTAGTTGGAAGAGGAGAAGGCGGCGAATGTCGCATGTTAAAGAGGTGGGAAAGTAAATTCTTCTCCTATTACTTATCGCCTTTTCATCACGATTAAAAGGGAACAAATAATTATTGAACAATAAATTCACTACAATTTTATAAAATTAAAAGTCTCAAATTTTTTAAATAAATTGCTTGAACTGGACATTGTAAAAATTTGTACAAAAATGTTATAAGACACTAATACCTTTAAGAATATAGTTTTCTTTCGATTATTTATATTTTAGTTTTTTTACATTCTAATTTATTATGCATTGACGCTAGTTTATAAACGCAACTATGAGTTTCGTCTGTATATATTTCTAGATTTTCGGAAAAACGTGCATAGCGCTTGAAAAAATAGAATTGATGCTTCTTGGTCGTATTTTTCCTTAATATATATTAAGTGTCGCGCGAATCGAGAGTGGAGAAAAATCGTCGCCAGTAGTGCGAAATGGCCTTAGTCAACCTGCGGCCCACAATCTGTCCACAAATCATCGACGGGCATCCGCCAAATTGTAATCAGTGTTCATTAGCCTGACCAAGCCGCGATTCTACGAGGTTTCTCCCGTGGGGAGATCTTTTCAATAACTCTTGGTCGGTGGTAATTGGTAGCTGGCGATATCTCTCGTAGCTCCACTCCTTGCCTTTTCTTGCCCGGGGTCCTCCACAATGTCATATATAACAATATCCCTGGCTGTCTCGACCTGACCGCTATAGATAGAGAAACATTAAGTGTCCAGAACACGCACCCACACAGACGATATCGCTCGCACATCGTGAAAGAACAATAAGTAACCGACGTGGATATGTCCTGTGACGCACATTGACAACGACCGACTACGACAACGTTCGAGTGAAAAGGACGAAATTCGTGTTGGCTACCAATACCCACCCTTCTTCCATTTCATGTCTTCTAGATACCTCCGGACCAGTAGTTCTCATCTTCTTTCGCTAAAGTAATCTCATGAAGAAATCGCAAGTAGATAAAATCACATTTAATCTTATAGTTAATTTAAGCTTATCATATTTAAGCGTATCTCTTGAAGCGAATCAAGCTTTTTGTATGTGTAATATAAACGTTTTCCTAATTTTAAATATAATTTGTTCGCGTATCTATATTTTCTTGTTTTTCGTCATGATATTTATTCTTATGATAGAAGATTTAAATTCAAGTAGATCTATTTGTGAAATAATGTTTAAAGACAAAGTACAGATGGCACATATTTGAGAGCTACTGGTAGAAAAGCGGTGGATCGAAGGGGGTTGAACCTTGGCCAGGGGGATTGAACAGACACACATTGGGTCATAAACGTTTATATTGCGCTTAGTGCGCCAGTAATGTCGATATTGGCAAGTTATTGATCCCCCTCTTGAATGTTAGGACAACCTCCGGGTATCAGCAAGGCCGCCGCAAACGTAGCGTATTTTCATTAATCCAGGAAAGAGTATCGCTCGATACACAGCGTAGAAAGTTTAATTGGAAATATCAGGGAAACTGAAAATGCTGAAGAATAGTGTTGGTAGCGGGTGTCTCGAACTGGCATATTAAACGAGGGTATTCTCATTGTAACAGCAGTCATATCCGCATTATCGAAACACTTTTTGTCTTTTTAATGTTTTACATTAAAAATAGTAGGGTATCATAATATTCATCTTCAATACAATCTTTCTATTTAGATATTTTCAGAAAATAAGAACATATTTAAAAATGTACAAATTACATAAGTAATATGTATTTCACTCTAATTAAATTATTACGTATTTAGAGTATTCAATTATTTTAAAATTATATTTGAGAATAACATACTCAATTTTAAGAATTATTAGAAATATTAAGATATATTATTTAGATATATAGATAAATTATCATTTCTTCTTCTTATATCTCTTTCTCTCTTTTTATGAAAAAAGAAAATTTATAAAATCAGAAGCTTCTTGGAGGCCGAAGGAATTTTCTTTCCGGCGATACTTGCTAGACCCAATCAACTGATATCGCGGGCTTAAGCTTCCCAAGAGCAGCAACTCCTGATACGGCGGTAGTTCGACGATGGTTAGGCGACTTGATCACGAGTTAGTGGTTCGAGATGGCAGCGCGGCCAGGATAGACCGTGGAAGGAAGAGAAGGCCAAGCCGACTTTATGTCGGGACGTAAGCCGGTTATAGGCACTGCCGATGTTATTTGATGGCCAAATGCACTCCACCAACGCGGGGTGACCTCAGTCTTGCTCGCCTTCTAACCGATCTCTATCGTCCAGCTAGTATTTTCCAAGTCACCTTCATCCTCATATCCCCCTCTATCAGCGTATTAAATGAAGAAAAAGTTCAGTACCTACATTATGTTTTATAGAAACACAATATACGTTTTTAGGAGTTTGCATTATCAGTTTCAAAATTAATGTTTAAAAGCTTCTATATCTACAGATATATAACTCATACAGAAATCATATTTACGCAAAAATATATGCATGCTTTGTAAAACATATTATAACCACTAGATTTAACGAGTGACTGAGATGCACCTTATTCTTTTTCTTTTTACAAGTTCTTCTTTTATCACAGAAAAACGGCTGAGGAAATGGCAAGTTTTCCACGCGAATATTAAAGAGCTATCGATAGTCAGGCATCGCGCAAAGGTACAAGAAAACGATGCCAGCAGCAATGGAAGGGCAGACAAAGGGAGGCAGAGAAAAGAGATCCACCGCCTCCACCTGCCTCTTCTCCGGCCTGACTCGCGCTTGGGCGAGCATAAAACGCGCCGCGCGCATTTCCCACCCCCGCGCATTAATACCTAACCGCGCCCGCAAAACTTAATGAATTCTTTAGTGAGATCAAAAAGAACTCCGGTCGGCCGATACGACGAGCGGGAACGCTTTTCTACCTTTTTCTTTTTAAAGCGCGGGGAGCGAAATTGAACGGCGATATTCCTGGTATGGTTTAACGACAACGTACACCTCCAGGCCTCCCTTACTGCATCCCCTACGTTCTTCGTTTCTCTTAACGAGGCACAACTACCAAACTCTGCGGCTCTCTCCGTCTTTTCTGTCGTGTTTACAGCGCGTTGGTTGGAGGCGTTGGTGCGCTATATTTTATCGATTTTCATCGAGTTGAAAGTTGTGCACTATAATTAATGTTAAAAAATTTATCGTGACTATCATTACATATTTAGTTTTTCGAAACATTAAAAGTTATATTAATTAAATTATATAATTTAAATAACTACAATTTGTATTAGAATTGATGAGATTTTTTTGTTAATACCAAAAACATAACATTGTTTGACGTTCTCTCAGAAATAAATCACTGTAACTGTAATACAGGAAATTTGAAGCTAGTGTAATATATTATTTATCATTTATTTTTTCCGTATTTAATCCATAGACAGCCTTGAAGCATGCAATATTGAAATTCCAACGAAATAACAGAGAATTTAGGACAATTCATTACCGAAAGTCTACGAGATTTAATAAGACAGTGATATGCCAAAATAGCCACCGAGCGAAGTGAGAAAAGAAGTGAAAGAGATGGACAGCAACGTACCTTCGGTAAACTTGCGCTATTCGAGAGAGAACAACTACCACCCTGATACCAGCTGAATTGCTCGCGACTGCATGTCTTAGGGTGATTGGGAGTTATGACTCCTAAACCGTACTCCTAGGCGTCGGAAGGACTTGACACAGGTCAGATACCGCCTCGTAAAATGTTATGAGAATTAATGTCACTCCTTCCAACCTTCATCCACCACGCCACCCATCTCCACGTGCCACCCCCTTTGTCACCCTTCACTATCCGAGCATTTCCTCCGGTACCAACGACATCACTGGCGCGATGTCCTTTCGGTATAGCCAATTTCGTCGTTACGGTGACCACAACTTTTGTGGCTAATGGAAAAGTCGATACCCGATTGCCCAGCACCGTCCATTAAGACGCGAATGACCAATAGTGTGTTAAGATTCGCCTGGCTGTCTTACGATCACCGATCAATTGTGAGATTGTCACGCTAAGTAATTGGTATGACGTTTATACGTTTGCGTAAACTTTATGCGCATATGTACACACACACACACACACACACACACACACACACACACACACACACGCGCGCGCGCGCGCGCGCGCGCGTCAAATTGTAGTCAATATTCTCGAATCAATAATTCTGATCTCACGTGTCTCTCTTTCTTTTTATGTTATGTATTTATGTTATGTTATAAAAAATTTATCTTTTCACATATCTTTTTATAATTCTTATTATTTTTTACATTTTTTCTGCAATCAATCATTCGATTCTTTAAATAAATCATGCATAAACTCTTATATAATAAAACGCAAGCAATTTTTATATAAAAGCAAGCAATAATTATTTATGTATAAATATAATTAATTTAATTAAGTATGTAATAATAATAATTTACATTATACGCAATAAATCGATCGTCAAGTAAAATTTATATCATCGCAAAGTGTTATATATTATATATTTTTATATATTTTCTAAGTTATGAAACACCTAAAGCATTAACATTCGCTAGATATGCATACGAATGAGATTACTGGATATGATTAAAGATTCTATTTTCCGAGTAATTATCTAGAACAAATTTAATTAACTTGATGTGTCATCATGACGCAGATGTACGGCAAACAGAATTTTCGTATTTCTCTTCTCTTCAATTTCTCGTATATGTGAACATTCGAACATTTGAATGAATGTTTCGTAGCCACACATCAATGTCGACAGGTGAACCACGGCACTAATTATCATCTCTTTTTTCTTTTTTTTTGTTCAATCGGAATATGTCACAACGGACGCTGTGCGTAACGATGCAGTCACGCGTGCGACGCACTTTTCGTTTCATATCAACAGACTACATCCCGCATGGAGTTATAACCGAAACCTTTTAAAATGATGCACTTCCTGGATTTAACAAACTACTACACGACAAAGTGTATGCATATATCTCTATTTTTTTTCGAAAACTTGATTAATTATTAATTGAATCATATAAAAATGATTATAAAAAGCTAAGTAATATCAATTATAAATTTTATTTTGTTTTAATTTAATTATATTTTTGTTATTAATTAATGTATTAATTACATTTGAATAAATCAAAAGAATTATAAAAAAAGAAAGAGATTAGAATTTTGTTTTGATTTTGTTTTATAAAATGAACATTTTTAATCACATTTGTATATATCTTGTTAAACAATAAGATTTTAATATTCAAATTACTAAATAATAAATCGATAAATGATCTTTCTTATAATTATTAAAAAATTTTTACTGTTATATTAAGTAACTTTTACAAGTCAATAATGATAGCAATATACTACATCTAAAAAAAAACACATACACTGTATAGTTTGTTTTGCTGTCAAAGTTATTCTCGCAAAATCGAAAAACAAAGAGTTCATCTAACAATACGCGACAACGGGTTCGCATAGACGAGCACTCATGGTAACGTATCCTCATAAAGACGCTATGCATCGGCAATCGCTGGATGAGTGGTTTCTTCCGGTCGCCCACCAGCGTTCCATAGCGTGTGTATATTAGCCGGTGGTGTTGCGGCCGTCAGTTTAGACGATGATTTAGTGGAGGCATTGATTGGGTCGATCAGAGGCCATATCATCTCATTTAAAGCCTTCCATCATCGGTGCCACTATTTATAGAGCGACCTATCGCGCGTTCGTCCGCCTCGACGATGATGATCGAATCAATTTTCGTCCGCGTTCCTTTCGCGAGATATCCCGTACACGCGCATGTGTCTACATCCGTGTAAATGCCGGCCGCAACAACGATTGGAAGATTGCACGGAAGTCTTCGTAGCGAGACCTCCGTCCTTTCAATATCGCCTACGCCATTCATACGCCCGAGTCCCCGTCATTAATTGACGCAGACAGTCCGAAGTAAACACGTTGTTTGGTGATACAGAATCATACACAAGATATTCTTTCGAGTTAGAATTAATTTTAGACGAAATAATGAGAGAGGTCAAAAACTGTCTGGTCGCTCATTTATAGAGCAAGATGCGACAGGATGTGTATAGTATTTTTGTAACAAGCGTGTCAGCATCGCTAATAAAAATAACAATTCAATGCGAAAAACGGCAAATTACATTTTTTCCCTATTCCTTTTATGATTTGGAGAGCGGTACCGCAACATGCAAGCGAAAAGAGTGCGTTAGATATTTTAAAATAAATCAAATGAAAAGTATAAAATTTATAAAAATGTATGTAATAATAGTTCTTCTGTGGATAAAGATCCGTTCCCCGTGTCTGCCTCATTCCTCTTTATAAAAGAAGACCATGTATTCTGAAACGTCAGAATTCACAAAAACGGGAGCTGTTGAGGGAAGCGGGAATGACGCGTATTCTGTGTCCGCGATTTCCGAGTTACGTAAAATTCATACGAAGAAGAGACCAGCGGCAGATGATATGATTTGTTGCGCGAGAAACGCAGTGTAAAAGACCGCTACGCATGTAATTACGAAAAACATAAATTCTTACCGTACGCTTCGTATCATAATTAAAACGAATGTTTGAAATGTAACACTGCGGTATCATTGAATTATCCATCCTCTACCGTATCCAAGGGCTCTTATGCTAATTTAATTCTTCTCTGAAAACCAGATTCGGGAAACATACGTGAAAAGCGTGCTTGTTAATAATACGCACGATGAAGCAATTATGTATTCCATATGACGGAAAGAACATTTTTATATGTTTAGGAGCAGTAAGCTCTCATCTTTTTATACACAAAATACGTAAACAAGCGATAAGAAAAAACTAAATTATCAGGATGGCAAACATATCGTTTTAATTACATTTTATTAACAATATAATTATAATAAGTTTGGTTATTATGGAAATTAGCGTTCTACTATATGCGCGATCAATTTCAATTTATTAAATTGTATCTTTCATATTTAATTACTAATTTGTATACATGTTTCGGCTTTTTAGCTATCTTTAGTACAGATGAATCTATGTAATTAGATAAGAGATGTATAAGACGTATAAGGCTACGTTTTCATTCTAAGAAATAATGATTGACCACCTCACATGGAAACATGCGGATACGATAGCCTTATACGTCTTATGCATCTCATCGCTTACTTAATTACATCGTTTACTTAATTTGGATTCATCTGTATGTACTGAAGAGTTAGCCGAAACATGTATACAAATTAGTAATTAAATATGAAAAATATAATTTAATAATATTGAAATTTATCGCGCACATAGTACAGCGCTAATTCTCACAAATCAAACTTATTATAATTATATTTTTTATATCAGGGAATTAAGATTATCATTCGTTTGAATTATATATTAACATATATAAAATTCATATTAGCAATATATATGAAATATTATTATATTATTGTAAGAATAAATAACAAAGAAATAGTTATGATTATAATATTGTAAATATATAAATGTGCTTAAATATATGAAACTAAATGCTCATCAAACACAAAATGTTAATCGACCTTGAGATCGATATAATCCTTTCCACACCAATTAATTAGTATATTTTGCAAGAGATCGATAGCGAAGCCTCACGGAATCGGCGGCGAAAAGAAAAAGTTCAAACGACTGAAACTGATGCGGAGCGATGTGGTTGGAAGAAAGAATATCGCAGAGAGAGAGAAAGAGAGAGAGAGAGAGAGAGAGAACGAGCAATTTAATTAGTATAATAACAAAGCAGTCGAGAGGCTATCGGTATCGGGGACGCAATATTTTTCCATCGAACGATCATACGCGTGGTAGAGGGAGGAGGCATACAAATTGCCTCTCTCCTTCCATCCCTAGTCATCTTTCCCTTTCTCTTTAATGGCATCTCTTGCCAGCTTCGATGTTTTTGAATTAGCGCGGCAATGATTTTTCACAGCGAGACAAAGCGTTCCTCGGCCGTCGGTCCACGCTTTAATCAATATACGCGTCTCTGGTGCGCACACCGCGAAAGCTTCCCCTATTGTGCCCCCTCGGCTTTGGGTCTCGATAAAAATTAATATTAGAACCCGTGTTTCTTCGCACAGAAAATATGCCGCGCACCCTTCATGTAATAGGAAGCATTGTTCCTATATTGGCTCTCACGTATCAGCCTCGGATCAACCAACCTGTAATATCGTCACCCATTGATGGTTGCTGAGAAATTATTCGAATCAGTTCTTTGATGTCGACTTACAATTAATTCATTTTTCACGTGCATAATATACGCGTGTTTTAGTGTAAGTTGCGAAATATGTCAGCACCGCAAGTGACAGAAGCGTTATTTCATTGTAATTTCATTTATCGTATGATAAAAATATAATTACGAATAAGTAAATAGTTTATGGAAAAATAATTCACTGAAAAATATAAATAAATAAAATTGTAGGAAGCAAGTTGATTAAAAAGTGATAGACAACGATCAATCAGAAGAGAATCCATTATCTATGAACATTATCACATTATATTTGATACAGACTAAAATGATTCTCTTGAAAAGATGAGAGATTATCGTGGGGACATTCATTCGATGAAGCAGACATCTCCTCACCGATACGCCGCTTATTTTCGTCGCCTGTGAAAAGCACAATCGCGATTTCGATTAATCTCTGAACCGGTTGTAAGGACCGACGCGAGATTGTCTTCCCTTGTAAGGGAAAGTCGGTAGGGAGATTCGATATTCCGGCCTCGTCGCTCAGGTTTCCCGGCGCGGAATTATTTCTGAGGGGTAGCGGCGAGAATTAAGGCTTCTTGCGGCATAAAAAATCTGTGTAATCAATTATCGAACCTTTTACCCCATATTTCACGGCCAATGAGTCGCCACCCCGCCGGCGTCTTTAAGCAGGCGAGAGACTTATCGACCCTCTCCCTCGGTACTTTTTAGCTGCGATCCTTGGTCCTTCCTCCTCGCGGTCGCACCCTTATCTTTCTCTTGTTTCTCCGTTTTAGCTCTTCGGCAAGGAGAGGATAGCCGAGTCTTTGTTTGAGATATCAAATATTTATTTTCTTAAATAACGCAAGAAGACCGGTAGGGAGGATCCACCAGCATTTTTTGTCTTAATAAATTATCAGCGATTATTGGCCACGTTTGCCTAAGCAAGGCGATTTCTTTTTCTTCTTAATCTCTTTCTCTCTCTCTCTCTCTCTCTCTACAAGAAATTTCGTATCCCCTTGATGACCGCTTTGCGGTAAGTCAGCCGAAATCAATGTAGCTATCCAATTGTGAGACAAATAGGTAATTAAAGTATAAATATACATTGGAAATTTTCTATTAAATAAATTATAAAATCAAGCAATTCGCAATTTAAAATATAGTAGAAGGAATTTCATTCGATAGTTATAATAGATACGCGTATTATACATATCCTGGTTAAAACAAAGTATACTAGATACTTCTGGAAAAAAGGAGAAACGTTTCATGCAGAACAATGTAATTTGAGTTCGCTAAAAACGCAAAGAATTAATTTTACGGGCAAGTACACCATTTTTTAATTATCATACGGCAACACTCGTGGGAAATTACTGGGACTCGTGGGACGAACAAAATGTGAATATTTTTGAGCCATTTGGAGAAATTTCCAAATCCATCGGTTAACATCTCACCCACTAATTATTCACGAAACAGTCACACGTTACTTGGTCGCCCGAGAAAGCCTCATCGAAGTGCAAAAGGGTAGACGTAAAGGGTGATGACGAGAAGGATACGCCCTTTGACATGGCATTGATGTAATATTAATATAAACGGACGAAACTCAAAGGGCATATGTCTTCGTAACGAGTTCTTGTTCACGCGCACACAAATATGCATCACGACAGTAAAATAAACAACAAAGAAATTTGAGCAAAAAGAGAGTGGTAATAAAGTATCTAATTTATTTTTTGATTAAATTAACATTAAAGAATAAAACTAATCCGTATTATAACTTCCTTAAAAAAGAGTTAATACATTAATAATTTTATTCGCAATAAAATAATTTTTATAGTATTTTAAATCAAGATTTAAGAGCGAAATTGTATTTTTATCGGAATAGTTAATAAAAATTGACTCACCGTCAAAATAAGGATATCGTGCTTCCTGCTTCGTTCGCGTCGGTTTTAATCTCCCAGGTATTTTGATGGCTTTCCGTTCGGTGATGCAAAGTAAGCAGGAAAGCAAACGTTATGACCCCAACTGAGGAGAGAGCAGCAGCCATGGCGCGCGTGTACAACACGTGTGCGCACACGCGTGCGGTCTGGGAAAATGAGCGTCGAAGTGCCAGACGAAAACCATGAAAAAACTCAACGTCGCGTATATAGAACGTCCTGCATTTCGCCGTGAGCGGATTTTCCAACCTGGGAGAGGTTGGAGGAGGATAGAGAGAGGGATCGGCCGCGAGAGACGACAACGTAGACGATGTCGACAACGACAACGACAGCGAGGACGATAGAGGGACTAAAAGGCACTTCTAATGGCATTGTGCGCGTTCAAACAAACACGTGGAATGCTTAGCTGTTTTTAAAATTGCGGTGAAGTCTCTGCCCTAGCTTACGCGCTTTTATTCACTTCTTGTCGCTTTTCTTGTTTTTTTCGGCTACATGAAAAAACGGTTTTGCTGAAATATTTAAAAATTTAGCTGGATACAGATCTAAAAATAATTTTGTTGAATTATCAAAAATAATTATATAAGAATTATATAACGCTCAAGATGATTGCTAAAGTGCCAAAACTTTTTGCAGCGTTATTGAACTCCTTACATAATTATTCTGATAATCCAATAAAATTGTTTTTAGATTTATCTGCCTAAATCTTTAGATACTTCGATAAAATCGTTCTTTCTATGTAGATACGAAATATTAATGTATTATTAATGTCAGATCGTGTGATTTATGTTATAATCGATTAATCAATTGCAACAATTATGACTTCAAAATGATACATAAAATTTGATAAAATTTGATGATATATTAATATTAATACATAAAAACAAGGAGTTCAGAATTTAAATCTTATAAAAAATTTAAAAACATTTTTTATATTAAAAGATCAATAAATAACAGAAAAATAAAAATTTCCACTTTATTTAAAATTTTGCCGATTGAAAGACTAAAGACTCGATAAACGTATAAAAGTATAACATTCTGTCTTGTTTCTTGTGTCGACTTCTGTACACAAAGCACCAGCCATATAGTCTTTTCATTAATGCCTGAATGAATAAATGCCACTGTGCCCCTCCCCTGAATTCTTAATGCAGCAAGCTCGCTGAAAGTACTTCCGGGCCTTCAAAATATCTTTAAGAAGTTTAAAGTCTTCCCTCGATAGCATGTAAATATTGCATGTAAAGCGCGACATCAAAGAGATTCTTCTACGGTATAATGCTTTAAATTTCGGCACAAGGAGAGATTAAACAACAACGTGAGAAGCTAAACAATCTTAAAATGTCTATCAAGAAAATATATTCTTATACGTCTTTTACGTTTAAGGATTAATATTTCATTAAGAGGATTCTATCGATTAAAAATATTTATTGCAATTTTAAGGAAAGAAAAGTGCATACATATATCAGGAAAATTACATTTTACCGTCATTTATATACTTTATACTTTTATATTTTAAATCATTCGATGTTAAAAATAGATAAAGATAAAAATCAAAGAAAAAAGCATATGTTTGCTATAAAATTATTTAAAATTATTTAAAATTATTTAAAAATTAGCCTATATACTGTGTCCATAATAATTACAAATTCTATAATATCTTCAAAAGATCGAGCAATTCCATACATAGTTTTCCAGAGTTTACATAGTCACTCGTCACGCATAATCACTCTGAGTACCTGCAGGATAACGTTCAAGTATATTGCAGTAGAGAGAAGGTTAACGGAGGACGAGGAAGAGAGGACATCGTTCATCCAGCAAGAACTGGGTTCGACGCTCGCCAAAGAGACCGCAGAATCTGTACTAGCCTCTCTAACAGGACATCCCTGAAAACTTTGTTACATTTTTGGTCGAGTCCGCATATGCGATACGATGAGTAAGTGGATCAAAGGGACACAGGAGAATTCCGGGATGACAGAAGGAAGGAAAGAGAAAGAGAAAGAAAAAGAGATGTTGAAAATTGGCGGACTCTCCTATTGCTCTATCTTTGAGTACTTCGTTGTGCTTTCTTTCAATGTCGTAACGAAAAAACCTTTCCAAAGTTCTTCAGGATACCAGGAACAAAGAGAATACGGAACGAGTGTGGTTAGTAATATAAAGAATGAAAAATGGATTGGAATTGGAAAAATGGAAACGGAATTGGTAGAGGAAAATTTAAGTTAAATATAGATATATAATTAATTGTTTGATGTTTGAATAAATAAAAATAGAAATAATTGTATTTAAAAAAATTGTAATAATTATAGATAAAAGATTCATAATATAATATTATCTGAAAATGTTCTAGTAAATTTTTTTCTCTGTCTGAAGTAAAAATGCTACATATTTAAAGAAAATGAGTTTCATATTAGTCACAAAGAAACATATGTTACATCTGAAGAATTTCAATTTCTTATATTGCTGAAATCTAAATTTTGAGCATCGCCAGGTGCTAAAATTTTTCTTTGTCGCCCCGAGAAATTTGTAAAGGATTCTGAAAAAAAATTAGTATTTCGTGGAGGACAGCTAGAGTTTGTGGTAACAGAGCATCAAAGTTATGCACTGTGCATGGAAATGACGTGTATGTGCTTCTTACGGAAAAATGAATTGTATGCTATGTAAGAGAAAGAAGAAAGTAGAAAATGAGAGAGAAAGATGAATTGAGAGGAGAGAGAGAGAGAGAGAGAGAGAGAGAGAAAGGGATGCCTCTAACGTGAGTCGCTCGCGCTAAAACCACGTTTAAAACAAAGGGTGCCGGCGGCGAATTAAGAACGATATTTTAACGCTCGACTTAATTGCATTAAATTGCAAGTGAGAAAGAGAGTTAACAGCGAAGAGAGCTATGAAAAAAATGTATGAACGTGCAAAGCCAAAAGGGATGAGAAGAGTGGCGAGAGAGTCTAAAGAAAGTGACCTTTCTAATCCTCGTGATTGGATATATGCGATTACACGTGAGATACATCGTATTCCATATATTCCTAATAGTTCATATCCTATTTGTGAGAAAGAAAGGAATAGGCTATTTGAATTGTCAATTAAATTAAAATGAAATATTTCAAAAAAGATAATTTTTTTCCAGCATAAATTCGAATATATTTCTGTATATTTGAAAAGTATCTAATATTCATAACATGGATTATAACATTAATTATAACATGGAGAAAAGTTGACGTAAATAAGATCATTTAACGTTTATCAAATAGTAAGTTATGTATTATAATTAAGTAATTATTCTAGATAATGATCTCAAGAAATAGATATCACGATAACACAATATAAATAACAAATTAAATCAGCATCAGAAAATACGCGTACATATATATGTATATTATTTATACATACATGCATATTACTTTATATATTATCCAAATAATTTTGAAAGTATATCCATTTAATTTCACATATAGCTTTTCGTGAAATAATAAATTGAAAAAATTACAAATACCTAAATCTATAATTATATAGTAAAGAATTATTATATAATAAATTTACGATAATTATATGAACGAAAGTTCATGTTACAAACAAGTGTTTAACAAGACTAAGTCTTTTTGTAAAATACATGATACTTTATTCAGTAACATTCGCCTTGAAAAGTTTTACGTTTATTACTAGAAAATATAAGAAACTGAAATCAAATCAGACATGTGTGTCTATATATCTAATTTGTCTAATAGATATTGGAAAGTAAATTCTAAATTCTGTGAGTTACATCATCGGTTTTGCAAACTAAACTCTCGCCCAAAGTTAAATCATAAGCTTCATAAACTTTATTCTTGGCAGAAACCAAATTCTCAGTTTTGCAGATTAGATTCTCAGGAGAAACTGAACTCTCAGACTTGTGAACAAGTATATTCGAAGCGTTCGATACCTCACGATGACTTTTTTGATGATTTCCTAGAGTGATAATACTTTTGAAATACCTGCCGCATTTCACACAGTAAAGATTATACTTATCATGACTCTTGCGGTGCTTGTTGAGCAGATCCTTACGCGTGAACGTCTTGTTGCAGATCGAGCAGCAGAACTTGTCGGGGTTCACGTGGAGAACATTGTGCCTCGCCAAATTGTCCAACCTCGTGTACTTCCTGGTACAAATGTCACAGGTGAACTTAGTCCTGTCGGAGTGACATCTCTGATGGTATCTCAAGTATCTCTCCTCAGCGAATATCTTTTTGCAGGCACAGCAGACTATTTGATTACTTTCGTTCTTTTTCGCCTCCATATGATTTGTCAATTCTTCACACGTCACAAATTCCTCCTTGCAAAAAATGCAGACAAATTTTTTTTGTTTGTTCCTTTGTATATTCTTCACAAAGTTTGGATCGGTCATGATCTTATACAAGAAGGAATCCTTTAATTTGTCCTCTGGCTCAGCGGAGGTATCTGTCGTGATGTCATCAATATGATTGGAAGGATTATCCTTTGTTGATAGATTCATAACTTCCACGTTATTGTTGTTAATCAATGATGGTAACGTGCTGGTGGATGAAGAGAAGGACATTCCATTGTTCGGACTAGTAAACGTTGTAATCGGAATAAGAATCTTTGAAGGTAACGCGTATGCCTGTTAAATAAAATTTAAATAAAATTTGTCTTAGTATTAGAAAAATAAAGGATATAAATGTTAAAATCGCATGCCAATTTTTATATTCACATACGTATGAAATTTCTTAAGTAATCTAATCATTGTTTTTCTCATAATTATTAATTTCGATAATTAACTAAAAATTAATTTTACAATGTATAATAGAATAAAAAATGTCATAATAATTATCTACCTGACATGAATCTTGCACATTTATTGCACCTATAGAATCATAATCTTTTTCAATATCCGCGTCACTCTCCTCTGAAGAACTTCTTGATGCAGATGCAATCTTAATACTGCTTTGGAGCATTCTATGTCTTGGAACTGTTTTAATTCTCATATTTGTACTGAAAGAATGATAAATAAATTATAAGATTAATTTTATATTGATATCATTAATTTTACAATAAATTAGAGAATATATCTAATAGACTTCGAATTATATTAAATTTAAAAATACTATATGTAACTCTCTTTAATATTAATCTAACACTATATTTTAACAGAAAATAACTCTTTAAAGTAACAGTATCTCTATTAAATAATCTTATAGAAACTTTCTAATAGAAAATAAAGAATCCGATAGACTTATTTTAAAAATGAGAACATATTATATTTTTGTAACATAAACTTGTACTTACATTTAGAATAAGCGAAGATAGAATGACAAAAAGTTTCTCGCTATTATAATTAAAAATGTTATTTAACACTTTGGACACATTCCACTGATTCGTGTAATCTTCACAGCACGATACATTCTATATGAAATATCTATCACGACTGACAAGACTTATCGCGACTAACTTCGAATTGGCTGTCGCTCGATTGACCTCAGTATGACTTTGATGAGCGACACGACAACAAAAGCCCTAGCGGAGTCGCGGGAATTAGAATCCGAGTTTGCAAACATAGGTATAGTCTCATATTCGCGGAAATGGATTATTACGGAGGCAACGTTTTTCAGCATTATAAATTCTTTCGTATAGACATACTTAAGCATACAATGTATGTAATATGTTTACAGAATCTGTAGAGATATAACTTCTATGATTTTAATAATGTTTTAACAACAATATATAATAGAAATCTTGCATAATATAAAATTATAGACATATTTATTGCGATAACAAATTAATTAATTTTTTTATAATCTTTCGTCATAATTATTAAAGCACAATCTACATTTTTTATAACACTTTGCAATTCCAATATATACAGATAAAGTATAATTAAATAATTATCCTGTATAAAATAATAAAAGTAATATTAAAGTAATATTAAAATTTATAATAATTTAATGTGTTATTTAATGTAGTTAAATCAAGAGAATCAACATAGGTTTTGTATTGATTCTCCATTTATCTGAGTTAACCATCTCGATTATATAGAAAAATGGAATATTTTTCCTCTCAGATATATTTTTATAACCTATTTTATTCGTTCTACAGACAAAAAATAGTGCTGTCGCGCCGAATAAAGTAAATCGACACAATGCTAAAAAAAGATATCGCGACATCGAAATAAAAGAAAGTGTGAAGATAAAAAAAAAATGCGAAGGGGTCAAGCATATAATTGGCAAAAAAAAATATTCTCTGTTTAGTATATTCCCGTAGCGATCCTTGCACAGTACCGGTCGTTAATATGACATAAGGAGGAGCCAGGGTTAAGCGAGGGTGAAGCGAGGATTTTTAATTGTAGTTCGCCCAATATTACCCCGCCCGACCCGTCGGTATTGTCATACCGGGACGGCGCTTTTCTTTATTTCCCCAGTGGCTGGATGAGGTTATACATTTTTTTTAAACTACGGCAATGCCTCCGTCTTCTTATTAGCAAAGCTAATTGGAAATACAAATGGTTATTCACGGTAAGAAGGAGAAGGTTGTGCCGAAGAATGACTGCGTGGTCGTAGCCGGGGATTTGAAGATAGAAAAAGAGAGAGTAGACGAAGGAGGAGGCAGTGGTTCACTTCTGCGTATTAAGGTTGTATTTGCTCCGGATAATTAGGACTTTTTCCTGGCCAATTCGGATGAATAATTGATTTTGCTGTTCCTCGCGCCGCTGTCCGGACGCGCCTGTCGCTCTTGGACCTTTTCGAATGACAATCACCCAGAGAAAAATACGAATCTTCGCGATGAAATATTCAATACCTCGACGCAATATTATGCGTTGAGAAGGAAAAACACAGGGTGATAAAACGTTCCCAAATACTATAAGGTATGCAATAACGACAGGTTGAACATTTTACTTCTGTAGATCAAGTTATTCTAATAAAAAATATACTATTTTAATAAAAATGTCAAGCAAAGTTTATTTTAATAGATTATTTTAATAGATTCTTATATTATAAGAATTAGTTTAGAAAAAAAGAACTTGTGAAAAATAATAATTCCCTAACATTATTTTTCCATTAAAAAACCTTTTTTTAAAAATCTATGAATAAATGGTTTGATAAAATATCTTGCGTAGGAAATTATTTGTCGTAAAAAATGCGGATTGAATTTAATAAGCATTAAATTTTTTTCTCCGTAAATAATATCCTCGTGACTTTTGACGGATCGTAATAAGAAGAGGATGATCGACTGTTCTATGAGCGACGAAATTCAACAACGAGTATTTTCCACCCTTCTTAGATTTAACAGAAAGTTTCTCACAATTTTGTTGGTAACGTAAAAGCAACATCGAACGTCTCGCGAGACATTTTGACATCCAGTACATCACGTCCATTTCCTTCATCTAGTTATATTACGTATACAATATCTGTGTATCGAAGCTGGTTGATCCTGGCAAGTTCCCTTCCTCGATGCCGGGCCATACATCATACTACCTTCTTTATTAAACTCATATTTTTCAAAAAGTCTCACCTTCGCTATCTGACGCGCCTCCTCTCGCTCGCAACTCGGAAATCAGCCTTGGAAGAACGAAAAATTCATTTCAAAATTCATTCACTCAAAGATAAAATAGATATGAAAATTTTTAAAAAGTGATTTACGTTCACGGATATCATTACTATCTTTTTATTATAAATAATGTATCCTTCATAAGTAAATAAATGTTTTGATTTGATCAAAATTATATACATTTATATATTGATGTAATTAATACAAATTAATTTAAAAAATTTAGATTGTAAAACTTATAAAGTCTAAACGTTCCATTCAATCCTCGCATCGACTAATGTTGACAAATTCTTGACAAAATAAATTTTTCGTGGTGGAACGAAAAAAAACATATATATATTTTTTTTCTGTTTATATATATATATATATATATATATATATATATATATATATATAGAGAGA
>NW_012130077.1:497820-511583 GCF_000143395.1 Atta cephalotes
ACTACTCTACTCGTACTAATATAGTATATATATATAATTAATTATTAGTAAGTAAGTAAATAATAATTATTTATTTTATTTTTATTATTATATATATATATATATATATATATATATATATATATATACAGGGATCGACGAAAGAATGGCGGAGATCCTTTTAACGAGTCAGAGGATATATCGTACAATGAGTTCGTTGTCTCTTCGTAACGCCAGAAAGTTAGGCCACTTTCCTTCGACGCGCGGAGGAGAGATTGGCCGTTTGGCGGGAATAAAGAAGAAAGCCACCCCCTTCAGTTTGCCTTCCAGCGCACCCTTCACCACCTTACCATGGTCCGCCCCTCATAGCCCAAAACCGCGGATGGTTATAAAGCATTCTTCCAGTTTATTAGACAGAGACTCGCGGGCCTCTCTTTATATTAAGCATGTGCATTATTAATGCGCTGGTATAACCGTAAAATGCTGATGAAAAAAAGTTGCTGAGCCCTGCGGGTGTTTTTTCTGCGGCAAAAGACGAAAGAAGGAATGAGCTCCTCCAAGATTGTTACCGCAACTTGACTGACTGACTCTTCGACTCGTTGTATCGTGCAAAATTCAAGAAGAATGAAAATAGAATCGAAAAAAATATATACAATGTAAATACAATCACAACAATTTTAGAATGATAAATTGTGTTACAAATCAAAACTCTGATAATTAGACGCAAAGAGCCCGCTTTTTTGAAACGCAAATAAAAAGTATGTCCAACAATATCTTCAACTTTAGTAAGCAATCGAAGATAGAGCATTACGTTTAGTAACGATCGATTGGTATGTTTTTCTGCTTCAGAGTTAGAGCTATCTCACGCGATAAGACAGCCTGGCAATCTGGCGCAGCGCAGGAGTTACACGCACCAGGGATTTCCATGGAAATCGATGACACCCTCGACAACGTAACTTTGGACGGGAGAGAATCGCCGAATAGGATGCCCGTAACTTATCCAGATAAGGGGTTGTAAAACGATGCTGTAGCTATCTGCCAATATGGTCTACTCTCCCCCCTTCTCGCGAGAGGGAGGGCCTGCATCCAGGTTGCGGGTAGATATAGGAAGCAATTTCCCAGAAATTGATGCCATTTGAATATCGCCTGCGCCACGACACACGCTTTCAAGACGATGCCGTTCGTAAAGGCGTTTACACGATTGTCGGAGATCTCTATCCATCCGTGCGCCGCTTCCTCGACAAATACTACCGAGATACATTGGTATTATATGTTTCGTGGATCGTATATCCAATTGCGGACTGCGGAAAGCAGTACTTCATGAGGAGATGACGCGACTAACATAAACTGCCGTCTGTTTCTCGATATTTGTTTCCTCGTCGATTGTAACAACTCCAGGAAGTAAGATTAAAATAATCAAATTCTTCTGATCCTATTATTTCTATCAATTTCATGAATTATTTCATTATTCAAACATTATATGTAAAATTAAATTAAATAACTTGTATTTATAGAAAATCATTTTTATACGCATTATTTATAAGTGATATAATAATAACTTTATTGAATGTAAACACTAAGGACACATCAAACAATTCATATGTAAATATAGTATAAAAGAATTCTTTGCAGACAAAGGCAAAATTACCGCTAAATGCTGATTTTATTTTTAATCTTAATATTAGATTTAATATGACGTGATTAATAATTCATTAATACAAACAATAAGAAAATATTACAAATATTCGCCATATAAATTATATATAATAGTTAGAAAATTTGTGAAGAGAGAAAAAAAGAAGAAGAATAATAAATGCAATATTAAATCATGATATAATTCTACTTATATTAGAAAGAAAAGTCAATAATAATGTCTGAATTTCTCATGAATGATAATTTCACATGAATGATAAAATTATTTCATATCTCTCATCGAACGTCAGATCATTATTATATTATTCGCTAAAATACTTCCGGATAGCTTTAATCAGGACACACTTTTATCCCGATGTTTGTGATTATACTTGGTGACTTCCAGGTACGTGCCGGGGTTATGTGACGTTAGTGTTACCAAAGTCTTGTTTATCAAGTGCGTTGCTACATCGAAGTATACACAGACATACTTGCTGCCCGTCAATGGTGCTTCTTAGCTTATGCATAAAGCCCCTTTCGCCCATCACCCTCACGCCCCGCTGGTCTCGGTCTATTCGCATCTACCTCCTGCAACTTCCTCATCTTTCACAATTTCATCCCTGGCGTTTCATCGAGGCTTCAACCCCTTCTTCGACCGGTAGTAGCAGATCGGGGTGTCTTGCTCGCTCGCTCGCGAGTATTTCCGCAGGATGTATCGCAAAATCTATAGCGGTCTGAGGGGCGGAACGAGGAGGTAGAGGATGAGGAGTGAGCGACGGTGGCGGAGGCCAGGGTGGTTTTCGAGAAGGGTGAGCCCCGTCACATTTCACTACAGACTAATAACTTCTGAATATTCATTTCGTGTTTCTCCTTGCCTGCTTGCGAACCCGTAAGCAAGGCTAATGCGACACTCACAACGGAATCCGTGATGTTCTTGAAAATATGCTGAGAACAATAATTAAATTCTAGTAATCAGGATTGTCTTGTTAATCGCGAAGCGGATAAAAATCATGATGACGTAAATTAGGAAATATATGTTTTAATTAATCAAATATTTAGATCGTTCAAGGAAACAATTGGCACGTTCGATTCTGTGTGAGATGCGTTTAAGGAGTATGTACTCTTCTTCGTCGAAGCGAGAAAAACAGAGTAGCTTGGAGGCGAGGGAAAAGCGAGAGACGGTCGTCATGGCAACTATGAATTAAGTAATCAATGAATTATTATTGACATTGATGTCTTCGCCCTGCACCTCCTCCTTCTCTACTTCTCGCGATACTTCAAGACTCATAAAGCAGGTTGCCCTGTGCGTTCCTGATTAATACACCGGTAGTATATCTCACTGGATTTCAGGATAAAGAGATGGAAAGTCTGAAGCGAAAACGAAACGAAGCAAGTATAGCTCGTTCGTGGATAGAAAATGATCCGCGGCGGATTTTCCGTGTAAACATAATTTTTCTGCTCTTTACATTTACATTCAATACAAGCGACATAAATGAATGGTTATACCATTTCATCGTGGTTTACATGCAATTAATAAATAATTGAAAGCTTCACATTAAAAAATTATATTGATCTTCAAGTCTAATAAATTCTTGTTGCTTTTAATACTTTGAATTCTTTTTATCTTTCTGTCTTGAAATTCTATTGATTTCAAGTGCATATTAGGAAAAAATTGTTGAAGAGAAATATTATTTCAAAATAATAAAGATAGTAATAAATCAAAGAATTGCACGGTTGCTAATTTGATTTTACTTACAGAATATCTTTTTTTACGTAGCCTTCAATAATTGTCCAACTTATCTGTCTTCTTCCTTTTATCTTTTATGTCACTAAGATCCCGATATTCCTAGTGCTCGCAGAAAATACGGTAGGATACTTCGTATCGCGAAGAGAAACCAGAGGAAAGGCAACCAGAAAGAGAAGAGGAGGGTGAGAAAGGCGCATGGTGGAATGTTCCGAGCCAATAGAAGAGACTTCGCGCCAGCTTCAATTCCACGATCTTTGCGACAAATTAGCACAGACGAATTTCCGGCGTCCCCTTACACCGCGTTTTCTCACAGAATTTCTCTCGTGTCAAGCGTTTTTCTGTCCTCTTCGATCAAGTTGATTGGCAAACGCGATTATTTCCTACACGAATTTTTCTCTCGAAAATTAATTGTTGCTTTTTATCGTTTAATATTGTTAGTGAATAATATTTCAAATCACAATCCAATTTCCTTAATTTCTCGTGTCAAATTCTTTTCGATACGCAAATCGTAAAGGGATTTTTCATATGTAGGGAAAAGTGACTGAGAAGAACACGATGTAAACAGAAGTGGTGAAAAACGAATGGTGAAAACGTGCGAGATTTCGCAACGCAAAACTTCGAATAATACCATGCAGGGCAAAAAACGAGAAGCGGTGAGCGTGAAAGGCACTACATCTCCGCGAGCATCCGGCATGCCGGATTGTAAAAATAACTTTGCGTTGTGATTAGAATGGAGAGATCGCAATGGCTTTTACGCGCTAAGATCAGAAAAGAACAGGGAAGAGGAAGAGAGAGAGAGAGAGAGAATGGCTAATAAAAAAAAAGCAGGAGAGGGCGAATTAAAATTTCACAACGACAACTGACAATCGTGAAATCCCATCCCTTACCTCTCCCCCTTATCACCCCTCCCCCCCCCCCCCCCGCGACAGTAGACGGTCCGGCGTTACCGACCCTCCATTGTCTCCGACAAAACAAAACTCCCTACCCTCCCCTATTTCTCACCCCCGGTTAGGAAACGTGCGATAATAAATATAGAGAAAATGAAAAATTATTAAAAACTTCCTTTTTAACCTTGGTAATCCTCGTCGCCCCTAGAGATGCCGCATTAAAAACTCGGCGTTCCCCGCCGCCGCCCGCCCCAACCCCCGCGGCTCCTTCCCTCCGTCTCCGCTTGCTCTTTCTACGCCCTCGTCCACCCCGGACTTCGTGGTCCTCGGGGTTGGGCGCCCGGACACGCGAATTATTTATACGCAGGAGTCTCTCTGACGACATTACCACAGTGTTAGCATTAAATCATAATGTACGACCCGTTACGAGCCGCTGTGATTCGGCCTTGCGCACGCCCTCGTGTCAACGAGTGCTCTTCGCTCGCGCTCGCGTGCCTCTTGTTTTTGCACTTTTAAAGAGCGCAAATAATTATTCCCTGAGAAGGTAAAATATGTTTGATGTTCACGCACGTGAAAAACGGACGATCATTTTTCGCTGAATAGATTGTTGATTGGCGACGTCATTTTTATTCTGTTCGTATGGAGATGTAAAAGTAACGCTTTAAAAGAATAAGTTTACATTAAAAAATATTACTTTTTACAAGTAATTAATTGTGTAATTACACGATAATTAAGTTAATAAAAATTGATGTTTCTTGATAATATATAAACGAACGATTTGTGTTATCGAGAAGATAACGCGAACGCTTGAGTATTACTCGGCTAGGTAGATAGCTTTTTACCTTTACGTTGATCTACGAGTAATCACGCGGGATGGCACAAAACAAGGAAACTGCGTCGTATAATAAACCTATATTAATCTCGTAGAGGAAAAAGATAAAGCGATATTATCGAGCGAATCCGCCGTTCGAACGTCGACTCGCCTCCCTGCGTCGTAACTTTTTCATGAATAATCCCCGGACTAATTTGAATAAATTATAACCAACGGCGTTTGACGGGGCCCCGAATTCTCGGCGACGCTATTGATAGCCGTGAAAACGGAAGGGGAAGTCCTCCTGCTGTGGACGTGCTAAAGTAGAAGGATCTCTGCGGCTTCCATTAATTCCTTTGTCTCGCAATCCTGTCACGGCCTCTGGGGCCGATTTTCAAGAACCTTTTTCCGCAAAGTCCATTAAAATATCAATTAAAACGGTCGTGTCCATCTCGCCTTTTCGCAAGCCGAACCTTTATTTTCCGACGGTTACATCAAATCGATCTGTATAATCATATACGCGATCAAATTCAGCTCATTGTTAAGTCAAGCAGTTTCATCGTCTCAAAAGAAACACACAAGAGAAATCCTATCCAGATGATATAGAAAAAAATATGTCTTAAATTTTATCATTTCAAATATAAATACGTAATAGTCCTTAATTTCTTTGAAATCAAATAATTATCTTTTTATCTGGACTTGATTGGTTCTTCACGAATTCATATTAAATTTAATTACCGAAACCAGTGAAGCGTATAACGCGGGCAATTACCGCAGAAGAGCATCGACACGCGGACACCGGATATGTTTCGCAACAATAATGCTGTCAGAGTCAAGCCGCGCGATCGTGAATGCGCGCATTCATCCGGCTCGATAATCCAACTTGAAAGGTATACGTCGGGGGCTTTTTCTACTTACTACAACAGCGCTCAGAAGCACGTACGTAACGAACAAACGTTTCCGGAATACCTGTTACCTAGGGCGCTGGAAAAAATATGGGAAACCCCATCTTTAGAGAACGAGTGAGGGAGGTAGCGGCGTCGGAGAGAGGGAGTCGGTTTACTCCACGTAGAAGGCGCGCACAGATTGTATATGTGTGTACATGGCGTACATGTGTATGTGTGCCCCGGTACTCACACGAATGTGGGCGCGCACTCGCATGCGAGCGAGCGCAAGGGTTGAATTTTAATTATTTTCTCTTTGGTAGGTATAATATTTCAATGCTCGGCGGAGCCTGGCCGACCGGGCTCGCCTCTCGCCGCCATCTCTGTCAAGTAATGTTATTATAATTATACGCGTGTGCGCTTGGTCGGTCATTTCTTGTGCCCGTCCATCCCCCGACCACCCCCATCGCTCCACACACGGCGCATCCTCTGTCCGTCTTTCTCCTCTTTCTCGTCGTCTCCACCTCGCCACCCTCTCTCGCGAGCGCTCTCTTTTCGCTCGCCTCTCGTAGCCCGGGTATTGTGCAATTAAAATGTCGTAATTGTCCGCCGGAATTCATCTTGAAATTCGTGCCTAACCAGTCGGCACACCACATTGACATTCATTCTCCTCGAGCGCGTACATTGTACTCGAGTAATATACAAGATAGGTGAAATTCAAGGTGATCTTTTAAATATTTATGATACGGAAAGTTTGTTAATTTCTTACACAAGTTTGAAGGAATTTATCTGAATTTTATTCAGGAATAAAGGAAGTTTGTGCGTAATTATTTTGCAAATGTGAGAAATAACATTGTAGAACCATGTTTGCCACGTTCAATGTAAAGGTAATGTTTCATGCTGTAAGTCAGATCCGTCTGAATTTTTACACATGAGTAAAATGGTTCTCTTCTCCGTTATCTCACTAAGTAAAAAAGAGAAGAAAAAAGGATTAAGATGAAAAGGGAAAGATATACTGAAACTCATAGATCATCATAGTAACTGTATTATGTTCGATCGATTAGTTATCATTGAGATGAAACATGGTGATGTAAAAACTGAACCCTTTTCAACTCTATAAATCACTTATTTTAAATAAATTCAATATTTTCAAATAGTGATACAATGTAGGACAATATCATAAAAATAACAATACGTTATCATTATATATATTAATTTAAAAGATATAAACTCTATATTTTAATAATTATTATAATAATTACAAAGATTTTATTATAAATTCATTTGCGAGAAATAAGTCCACATAGAAAGCGATGAAATACAATGTGATAAAAATAACGAATTAGGAGCTTCGCGATCACTAAGCTATGGCACTACTATACGTGCATCGTTATGTACATGGACACAAAAGAAATCCCTCATTTAATTTTATTTACATATTTAATTCCTCCTGACAAAGATTTCAGCGAAAAAATCCATAAAAAAACATAAAAGCAAAGATGTAATTAATTTCGAATACTCTGTGAAAGTAATACAAAATGTAACTTGTGATATGAGATAAACATCTCGTATATCCACGCATTGTCTCAAAAGAATATATCGTGACCGCGGTCGATGCTCGCGGTGGACAGAAGGCGAGTCGCCGTCGTCGTCGTCGTCGTCGTCGTCGTCGTCATCGTCGTCGTCGTCGTCGTCGTCGTCGTCGTCGTCGTCGTCGACAGTAGGATAAAGCCGGACGGCGTATGTATGCGATCACCTGAAATTCAGAATTGCAAATTCTTTAATTCACGGGACGTGATGGCGATGGCGACGACGGTGGCTGCAACGACGGCGGGAGGAAAATACCTTCGCCTGACCTATACAAACATCGCGGGAGACGAGGGATGTGTATTCAAAAATTTACATAGGTACATTCTGATTAAAGTGTCCTAGAAAGCAAATCTAATACAGCAGCGCGCGAGTGCGCCAAGTCCTTCCTCCCTCATCTCTCTCTGTCGCTTTTTCCATCATGCTGGATGAGCCTTTTCGGAGTGCGAGTAACGTGGAATTGTGTGGGATGGATTATTACGTATCCTTCGAAAAGTTTCCGTCAGACCGGAGAATATCGGGATCGAATGGAGGGATGAAAGGATGTATCTCGCTGCCGTGTCCAGTATATCATGATAATCGTGGGATTTATTACTCGTTACCGAGGTTTATTATCCTGGTAACGCACTAGGGTGAACGTGACGAGAACGTAGAAAACAAATAAAATCACAGAACGAGAAGGAGGACACTCAAAAAAGAGGAGATAGTTGCAGCATAGGGAACGCCATAATAAATTTCTACGATTGATAAATTCGATGGAAAATTCGACCTCTGGCGCAATCGAAAAAAAGAGGAGGACTGCGCTAATATTAGAAAAGAAATCATATTCAATGATAAGTAAGTAGAACGTGTCTTGCTGCCAAGATACCGACAAAGCGAAAGCGTACATTCCGCGCTTGGCGATTGGATTTGCCAATTAATCACCAGCGGAGCACTGCGGCGGCACGGATGAAAGAATAACGATGCGGAAACGAAACGAAATTTAAATATTCTCGCGTTGTTCGCAAAGAGAAGACCGAGGGGTAGGAAAGGACGACGCGTATCACGCGGGCATTCCTCTGCACCCCTCAGCGCAGCGGTGCCGAGGCGGCGAAGGGACGGGCGAGTACGGTATAATTGCAAAATTGCATTAGCTTTGTGTTCTTCCGCCGTTCGCCCAGACGTAAGAGATACATGCATGTGTGGCATGTTGCAACGGACGATTTATACGAATTCTCATTTTCTTTTTCTTTTTTCGTTCAGCGTCCCCAATTCGCCGCATGTACGTCGCTAAGTGACGCCTTGTCGAGTTAACGAGGCAATACGAGAATCGTGTATTATAGTTAGTGTTCGGTTCAATCATCAAATTACCATTGTAATCTAAAAAGAAAACACGTTGAATTTATTTTCAAGCGATACGTTTCTAAGTTTTAGCGTGCTCACGTTAATAGTTTCTCCGACGCAATGGTTTCTCTCGCGTTTAATTTTCCCTTCACAATGTTGACGTTTATCTGATCTCATCGTGGAAGTATCGTGAATCCCTTCGTCTGGTTTGTCGATAGCATCTACGACGCATCGAATCTTCCGTTTGAGGTTCGATACAAACGAAAGATCCGAGGGTCGCACGGAGCAGTGGATGCAGAGAGAAGCTCGTCGTTTGCGACCGTTATTTGCACGGTTTCGAGCACAAATTCCTCCCACACCCCTCACGCGCCCTTAAACCAGCTCGCCATTTCCCCAGCTCGTTTCGTTTCTCCGGCGACAAATAAGCAACAGAACGAACCGCGGCCCTATCTCGCGTCGGCAACGATTGCTCGAGAAACGCGCCAGATTCCTGATTCCGAGCTGCTTCTCGACTGAAATTTATCTTCTTCGACCCCTACCTCGCGCCAGACACCCTACTAGAATGTCGTTTCAAATTCGGATCGGATCCTTATCTCCGCCCGTCGGATACATTTTAATCGGAATTGTAGGGACATCCTTGCGCGACATCCACATTTGAATACTAAACATATTAATAACTTCTTGACAAGATCAAATTCTATTTTTACTAGGTTATAAAGATGTAAGTACCAATAAAAATTAATAGCCTATTGCTGATTAATGTAATAATCTATAAGATATTTTATATGTTTGGAAATATAAAAAAATAATTTTATTATTTTTCATTCGTTGTAAAATATTGTTAAATAAAATTCATTGTTAAATTAAAAAACGAAAATTCTCGATAAAAATTTAAGGAAGGTTAAATTTAAGTAATTACAATGTATTAACTGTTTAAATTTCTAAAATAGTAATAAGTATCAAAGAAATTTTCCATACCAATAAATATTAATATCTCGTTAAAAGCTGGGAAATGTGATATTGTCTATTTATACGCGAAACGTCTTCTTCGCGAAGAAGAGACACAAGCTTGACACCGATAATACATCCGTTTGTATTCATCCAGTTATCGACGCGAAGGGTGCCGGCGGCAGAGGCTCGACAAGGTATTGTAATACCGCAAGGTTTTATGGGAAAACCTGAGGGCGTCGTCAAGCCCAGCGAGGGATGGAAGACAGGGGCGGGGAGTAAAATTGAAAATGAGCATAAAAAGCATAAAAAGCGAGGCGCAGGGCAGATTGCCGTGGAACATTCTTCGGCAAAGGGGCAATTCATTTTCGTATGCTATATCAATTTCTTGCTTCGCCTCCTCGCCTCGACCGTCTCCTCGTTCTCCTCGTCGGCGTCCCTATGTTCACAGCCACCAACCTCCAATCTATACGCGTTTCATCCCTTAAAACCGTTAACTCCGCCAGACATCAAGGGGAATGCGAATTAGCCCCGGCCGTCTTATCTGCGCCGATAAAAATGACGATGAAAAAGACGGGCTCAGTTAGCTCTGTCGTACTTTGGTCTCGCCGATCCTCGCCGTCCTTTCCCCGTCTTACCAATCGAGAGTTACCTTAATGGAAGTTATACCTTAATCGATCCTTTCGTCGTTTAAAAGTTTCACGTCCGAAATACTAGGCGCGCGGTGTTTACGGTGGGCGTAGTTAACGACGCTTGCACAAGTAACGACTTGCCGGGACGAAGGAATTAAGATTTACACGGGATAATTAAGGATTAAGTAGAACCCCGCCGCGCGCGTTCGACGCATTTTCGTAGGGTACGCTGGGTAATACGTGCGTGGAATAAGTCGCACTGTTGGTTTGATAAATAGGTGAGACATAGTCTGGAGACGAATGCGACGTATATAGGGGCGCAAACTTCTTTTGAAAAATATTTTTATAACTTTTTTATTATATGAATTTTCTCTCTTTTAATTCTTCTCTTCATCCTCGAAATTCTGAATATTTCGCTACGGAAATTCGTTAGTTTAGAAAAATTCTCATCACATAGATCTCATTTGGATTATCAATGATTTTTATATTTGTACATTACTTAAATCACGATATTGTAGGTGAAAATATAAGAGCAAAAATAACTGTCTCGAATCTCGTGTACAGCATCTATTATATTCGCGCGCACGAATCCTCACACATGTACGAGCATTTTCCGAAGCGCGGAAGCAAAGGGTTGAAGGAGGAGGGCTCGAGCTACGATCGATCATGCATTATAGACTGGAAGCTGACACCTGGTGATAGATCGTGGTAATTAAATAACTCGTTGCGATCAGGCCGGGCTCGAGATTCGGTCGAGAGTCGATGGAGGAAGAAGAGGGTGGAGGATCGGCGGCGGCACGGTCTACATGTGCGCGTCGTCCCCTGGACGGGATGTAATTGACAAGGCAATTGATAATCGCCGTCGGGTTGACAGTATCTCCGAGAATTAGCGTTACGCGAGCGTCAGGGCTCCCCCCAAATTGGCGCACAAATTACCAAGACGGTCGACAATGGAATTCGCTGGCGATCATATATGGATTGAAACTGTTTTATTGTAAGATAAATTTTACTATATGATAGATAGATCTGCAGCACGCAATGTTTTAAATAATTTTGATAATTTGAAAAATATTAGTCAACTAATTGTATAGAAAAACAAATAATCATTTAATGTATATATTTGATCATTTTTAAATAAATGTACAAGGTAATTAATTATAACAAATAAATATAAAAATTTTGTTAATCATAAATGATAGATTTTTATAAATAAAGTTTATATAAATGGTATATTGGAAGAAGAAAATAGAATAATAAATTTATGTAAATTTTGATAAATATGCGCGCGTATGCATAATTTGTAACTTTACAGAAAGCTTAACGTATTATTCATTCGAAGCCAATGGTCAGTCGACCTTATCAGAAAATCGAGAGTCGAGGTTGGCGAGGCAGCTACGACCTAATTAATAATCGCGACTCGGCTCCACTCGACCTTAGGGCGAGTCGACTCGCGGTCCAGCGGCGTTTAATTATTTCGACGTGAAATATGTATAGCGGGTGGTCCGCAGAAAGAGGGAGAGAGAGGGAGAGAGTTAGCGAAGCGACTAGGTAACCTTATTCGCCATTGTCGAGCCGAGGAATAGGGTAGGAAGGGTTTTACTCGTCGGGGGTGGAAGCGAGATACGGGGCCGGCCGAGCCGGCAAAAAAAACACTGCCTTCTGTTTAATTTCATTTTTAACTTGAGGCTATATTTAATTAAGAAATATCACAAAACTCGGCGTGCATATATATATATATATATATATATATATATATATATGTGTGTGTGTGTGTGTGTGTGTGTGCAAGATGGCCGACAATGGGTCGGCAGGGTTAACCCGCCACCCATCGACTTGTCGCAGTACAGAGGAACGACAAAGGCGATTGCAGTGCAGAATGAGTGTAAATTAAAAAAGCCACGGCCAATTTGCGCAGGACGATCTCACGCTTCGAGAAGAAAGAGAGAAGAAAAGTACAGCGGGGAAGTCAAAGGGAAAAAGGTTGGAAAGAAAGTTGCCATAACAGAATGTAGGGGGGAGGCTTTCACCTTGCGCTTCGGCATCGGCGAATGTTGCGAGAACGCGTTGCTTCACGTATGCATTATCGGGTTAATTTGTATGTAACTTTAATTCGGTTCTTATCACTTTGAAGCAAGCTTGCACAGTAGCCTTTGCGTTCACGAAATAATTATTTGTCGGCACAAAGTATTCAGATTTTTTTCGTGCGGTAATGTTACTGCATATATAATGATATAATGATATAATGAGTATAACACATAATTAAATACTTTCTAGCATAAAAAAAATATAATTCTGCCAACGATCGATCAAATTGTCATCACGTGAGTACATGACATCGCACGCATACGTATATATCTTTTGCATGACCTAAGAATTATATCCGCCATTTAACAATTACAAGTATTCTTTGTTTAAAGTTAAACAAGTACAAGTATGCTTTATCAAATTTTAAACTCAAAATACATCTTTCCTTTCACGATGCACCAGGTTTTTTTTCTCGGTTCACCCCTTTTTCACGCAAGAATGCACGGATTTGTATGTGTTTCCCCTGAAATGGCCTCGAGGCTAATTATATTCGTATTTATTCATATACGATGGCTAAGTAAATTTTTGGTTCTTCTGATGTCTATCGTGGATGATCTCAAATTACTGAGTAATGGCGGTCTCATTCGTCAGAATGATACCGAGATCGAAACAGAACAACTAAGAAACAGACCGACAATGCCAAACAGCGAGAGTTTGTAATTTCTGTTCGGTGACGCGAGATCACTGCTGGCTTTGACTCAAACGAGTAATTTTGCCTATTAACGTCCTAATTACCAATATATCATTGTGTTGCGAATGCTGTCGAGAGATAATTTCAAGTCATCAGCGAAACTTAGGTGCTCGATTTAACTAACGTGCCTTTATAAAATTATAAGAGAAAAATCTCGCTAGCTTAGTAAAAATTGCTTTGATAAAAAGTTAGCACATATTTATTGTTTCCCAATAGATATTGTATATACTGTGAAAGCAAATGTCGTTTATTACGTTTGAATGAGCAAGAAAGATCTCGACAACTCACAATCGTGCTCCCTCCGCAGCCACGAAGTGCAGTGAAACAACCCGCACGACATTATTACGTTTCGCGCTCTCACATCGACCAAATCTTAATTATTTGCAATTTTACGGACGGCAGAACGTAATTATAATACGAGCAAAGGACCATATCGCCGTAGGGTCGCGTGGTTGGCGCATTTACCTACCCCCTGACCTCCATCCGCCCGCCGGCCGCCCTTTTCTCATTCTCACGCTCTCTCTCCGGCGTGCGTTTCACTCTTCTCTCTCTCTCTC
>NW_012130077.1:511603-534469 GCF_000143395.1 Atta cephalotes
TCTCTCTCTCTCTCTCTCTCTCTCTCTCTCTCTCTCTCTCTCTCTCTCTCACTTACTCTCTCACTCTCACTCTCTCTCTCTCTCTCCTCCCGTTCCTCAACGATTCTCCTCAGAACCAGTGCGGTGGTACACTCACCGTGAACATTTCATCAGAAGCGCCGTTGAGTTCCACAGACCACTTAACTCATAAATGAGGGATTATTTCATCGTGTAATCGCGTATGGACCAAAAAGCATTACAATTAACGCTAACCAACTGTACGGCGACGCCATGCACCCGCGGCACCGCGACGTCAAATAGAAACACGCCGCTGGGTTGTCACGGTACTGCTGCGCGTCGCGTTGCCTTTGGATATTATTTTGAATTTATTGCGACGAAAGCTTCGGTTACATCGTCGCGTAGAGCGCTCAGGATTTTGAAGATGACGCTTTGTTCATGCGATTAGCAACAAACTTCTGCAAATGCGTGTATTTAACGCTCCTTCATTCACTTATAACTCCTTTGTGCTAAACTTAATAAATTTCAATTAATAAATTAATTAATGTTTGACTTTTTTTATCTTAAATTAAGGAATGAATTATGAGTTTATAAATTATGAGTTTTGATAACAATTTTATTTTTATCAAATTTGTTGACACAGGAATTAATTTTAAATATCATAATATTCTCAGTAAAATCTATTATTAAGGGACGAAGAAAGATATATACGAGACAAATTCTATTCAGATAAGGATTTACACATGGTGTAAACCATTAACGCAATCATCGCGAATCTCCAATTTCGCATACGGTATTACGACGAGGTCGATGTGAAACGAGGTAAATCGGGCGATCTAAATCAATCGTAGAGCCGATTAGGCTCCTTTCCAAAACAAGATGGCAGGAAGACGCGAGATTTATCGCCCCGCGCGATCTTTGACGGCGGAAGCAACGAGCCGACGATTCTCCATCTTCCTTCGCACGTGATCGATCCGCTCTTTTCCACCCTCGAAGCAATAATCCTGACTGGAGTTAATATATATCGCGAGACGGAGAGGGAAGGGGGCAAGTCAGAGAGGTGGTCGGGGAGAGGGGGGGGGGCAGAGGAAGAAAGAGCCACGCCAATACATCACTCCGTCGGCCGTTCGGCGCGGCAGACCCGCCAAAATAGCAATTACCCCCGCGGAATCAAATGAAATAAAATTGCATTATCTGGCATGCCATGGCGCGATCAATCATACACCCTTTAGTCGGCCCTCGCCGAGGCGGGCACCTTCTACCTCCGTCCTCCGTCCTCCGCCACCGCCCGCCGGTCGGTCGTTCTTTTAGGATACCTGTCTATACCTGTGTATGTGATGCGTATGTGTGATACAGATCCCGCTGCCTGTGCCCGAAGAAAGTGCCGACGAAGACGAAGAGGATTCCATTTGGCGCGACTTACGCGATCGGTCATTGGCTGACGCGAAGAAAAGTCGTCCCTTGAATCCTTCGTCGAAGATGGAGGTTGTGGACAAAGCTGAGCGACGCACTGTCGCGCCATGAGATTAATTGCTCAATGCGTACTTATCTAGTTCTCCATATTCTTTATTAGCAATTATAATCTAATATTTTTATTCAATCACTATGACATAAATTATAATTAAACAAAAATTTTAATTTAAAAATATACGAAATAGAAAAACATATAATTCCCTTGTATCATTTATCGTCTCAGATATTATTATTATTATTATTATTATATTAAGAATATGATGCTAGTAATAAAAATCATACTAATCTTGTGTGTGGAATTAATTTCTATTATCATATCTATTATCGATGACGAAGTACGAATTTGATAAGCGATCCCCGTTCCTTTCATTCCTATCTGAATGTCGGAGAGATACACAAAAGCGCACACAAGCAAGGCTTTTATACCGAGCAACGCGATAAGTTGGTACCGCCTCGGAGCAGTGGCATGATTATTACTATTGCTATTATTGTTGCGGTTACATCGACCGCGATCACTCAAACTCGTTAAAACTTTTAGCATTAGTACCTACTTCGGCCTGCATTCCACCCTCCTTCGTGCACTTTCCGCCCACGACCACCTTCGCCCACCTTTCCACCCTGAGCTGCACCCTCGTCGCATAATACGTACGTACACATGTATGTACGGGTGTGATAACACACGCACAGTTACTTGTGGCAAGAATTTCTTCCGCGATTCCGCGCTCCATGAAATTGAGACTGAATATCGTCGAATAGTTTTGCACGTAAAAAATATAGCGCTTCATGAAAGATTGTCGTTATTTGTATATTATAATAATTTGTATATTATAATAATTAATACTAATCATTTTGCAAAATAATAAAAATAACTTAAAAGATAACAAAAACCGTCGCGAAAAATTCCAATAATAAAATATATTATAAAAAATATTTTTTAAACATTCCAGAAAAATTGTAAGTCATTTAAAATTAATTCTGAATTTTCTTTTTCAGGCAAAATTAAATTAATAAATTTTTGCTCGATTATTTTCATCGGTATAGCGAGTTCGCTTTATTATTTGCATCGTTCGATTGACGCATAACCATCGCGTTTTTCTCGGAAATTCCACCTGGATTCAGCGCCACTATAATTCCAAGCTACGGCACAGATATATTGGACGTACGTCCAATTCTTTTTCACTTCCTCTCGAAAAACGGTGCTCGTAAACACCATGAAGGCTATGATGGCATGAGGTATGAGGCTGGCGTGCGGACGTTAGAAAGTATCTAGGAATACGGAATTAATCGCCTCTTTCTCCATCCAGCGTGCTCGTATACCTATGTGCATAATACGCACACGATGTTACCAATGTGGAGATATCCGCAGGTGAAGTGGTAGCTGCCGGCTTGGAGAAAGGAATGGCGATATAAAAATAGATATGACCGGGAGAGGGAAAGCGAAAAAAGGGGGAGTAAGGGTGATTCGAGTAAAAAGACGAAAGTACAGGGACGGAGGATAGAGAAAGACAGAAAGACAAAAGGATGATGGTGAGAAAGGGGTGAGCGGCAAAAGGGAGAAGGCGCGGAATGTATGGAGATTCGGAGTCATGCGATTCAACTATAAAACTCGGCGAGTTTTGCAGCTGGCGAGGCGTCGTACCCCTCACTCTCGTCCCTTCCTTCGCTACCCCCCTGACGCCACCCCGTTCCCTTTCCTTTCCGCGGTTATTTACGGTTTGATTCGCCTTATCTTCCCAGCCACCCCCAACTTCGTCGTCCTTTCTCTCGTATTCCTCGCCTCGGCCCGTACCCCGAAAACTACCTCTTCTTTCCACCCCTTTCGTCCCGTAAAAGATAGTCGAATCGCGCGGCTACGGATTCCCGCATCGCGCTTGTTGTTAGCGGTGGCCATTTCCGGTATAGTCTCGATATTTTACCAATCCGACTCGCGAAACACGCCGAAGAATCTTTCTTTCCTTTCATTGTGCAAGATGAAATTTATGGACAATTTAAGTTCGAGTATATATTTATTATATAGATTTTAAAACAATTCATAAAAAGATAACTTTAAATAACAAATTAAAATTGTACGCATTCTCGAAAATGTCAAAAATTAAAAATTAAAAAATAGAGGAATGGGCTGAGAGTGAAGCGCTGTAAATGTTGCGCTAATTTTATATATATATATATATATATATATATATCTTCAATTTATTTGGACATTTCGAATCATTTTCAGCAAAAATGAAAATTACAAAATTGTGTTGAATCTTCAGAGGACCCTATTAATCATCATCATAATTATTCCAGTAGAAGTCACAATTAATCAATTATGTACAACGACAACTTATGTGATGACTGGTAAGATTCTTTGGATGTCTTGAACATGAGTCGAAATACATCCAAATAAATTGAAAATACACATAAAATTTGCGCAACATTTACAGCGCTTTACTCTCATTAGTCTGTTCTTTACTATTTTTTAATAAATTTTTAAGTCTTATTATTTTTTCAATCTTGTAACAATATTTTAATTAATCTTAATTGCTTTTGGTAAAATTAAAAGAAACATTATTATTATCGAGATTCATTGAAGACAAAATTAATGTTATAAATTATTAAGTATAAAAAAATATGTCAATTTGACTATTAGATATATATAAAAAATATGAGAAAATCACCTCAGAAGTAACCATTTGTAACTTTAACGTACAATTTTACAGCTCGTTGACGTTCAAACAACGAATGCAAATTTCAAGCCAATTAACGAAGGCTTTTCGTCGATTTAGAATCGAAACACCGTTGTAATTCGCCAAGCCGTTCATATTCCGAGCCGTACACTGGATTACATCTCCAAAGCAAATACTTGCGCCTCGTTAAGGTAACAATATTCAAACAGGATCTGCCTTAACTGTTGCGCAGCTTGTTTTGGTTTGGTCCTTCGACTTATCCGTCCTGCATTATTCTCCTCGTGGCTACCGAGGAAATGGGAATATCGAGAGTTACTCAACTTCTCATCACATTAATTCTTCAGCAAGAAATTAAATATTCAAGTCAGAGGCAAGGACACAGCAAGATGTGCATCGGAATTAAATAACTTTTTAAGTAACGTTTCGGTTGAATTGCAGCTTCCAATTTTAATTTATTAAATGCAGTATTTCACATTAACCGATTTGTATCTTGCGCAATATATTCAATTTTTTAATGCTAAATCTTTGCTCGTATTAACTATTGTATTAAAATTGACTTATACATATTCTGTTTAATATATAAAGTATACATTAAGTATACATTAAAATGATAGAAACAAATATGATCTTTTTATAGCGTACCAAAAGATGAACTTGTCAATTCTAATAATTTATCTATTGATTTCAATTAATCTATCGTATTTATCGCGACTAATTCTATATGACGACAAAATTGAATTTCAAACGGAAAGGTCACGAATGCTCCTATTGTATCAACGAGCGTTAACCTGTAAATACATGCCGACAGTGTGTATACATTCAATTACACCGAGCACATACGGATATATCTGCCGAAGGACTCGCAGCGTCTTAGGAATTCTGCCAAGCATTGAGCGTACAGGCGGATACAGTCGTCTGTGACGGTCTTCTATTCGTCTGTTCATCGTCTATTCCGACATCTGAACAAGCGAGCCTCTCCTTTCGACCGCGAGCACTAGGAGTCGTCGTCCAGCGATCTCAAAAGCCCCTTAGTACCGTTTCTCGGCCAGTGTCCTCCTATATCCGGCGAAATACTCCTTGAGGATCAAGGAAAGGAAGGTCAGCGTCTCAATGGACCAGATAAATCGCACAACATCTATCCGTCGTATACGTATTTTGATTAGTTCAGTGGCAAACGGCTTTGACGTGTTCTCTGTATAACATGTACTAAATAATTAGCTCAACATCGAAATGCTTTACCCCAATTTAAATTATTATTAGACGATTTCCTTTTAGAATATCGTACACATATTCTCTGTATTTTTCTTAAATATAACAGACTTCGTTTCTGTTATTCTAATCATCGAGAAATTAAGCCAATAGGATATCATTACGATTAACACTCGTTAATTTATTCTGACGATACATCAAAGCAGCCATTATAATCGTCCGTAGCACGACTCCGCTCGTTGACTCGTTATAAGAGCACCACCGTTATCCCGCCCAAGATCCACGGCTTATCGATATTCGGAATCGTCTGGCGGTCTAAGAACAAGATTTTCATGGGACTAGGTAGAAGTGAGCACCGAGCTTTGGTCGTCGCGTCAAAGACGAGGACAGAAAGTGGATGAATGCGTAAGGGTAAGCTGAGGAAGAGAGAGATCGAGAGATGAAGAGCTGCCGGGTACAAATGCTTTCGCTATCAGTTGGGTCTGGCAGCGAATCCTGCCTATCCATCCATACCACAATGCGGAGATATTAATTATGAGATATTACGATAAGACCCGAACAATACGCCCGTATTGAATGAGCGATCCTCCTTCTGCGATGCTACCGCGTGGAGAAACGTGTCTTACTATCCCGCTTATGGCTGCGAAATCTACATCTAATGCACCTACCGATACACACGCATCTATGCGCGTGTGACTGATGAATTTCGACGTAAGTGCACGTAAGCTGTTTACTGATTTCATAACATCGCCTGAATCAGACGTTGTCGCTGCATTGTACTATCGACGAACTTCTCTCGCTGATAACGATTGCTAGCCGTCTCATTACGTTGTTAGTTATAACTGTCTTCGATCCCTCCTCCCCTCTCTCTTTCTCTTTCTCGTAATTATATTATATTGGGTTATCCGAAAAGTTCGTGCCGACTAACCTATATAATTTAATAAATGTATACTAAAATTTAAATTTTCTGCGTTTCAATTTTCCTTCAACATTGGCACGAACTTTCCAGACAACTTAATACATAAGATTTTTAAGTAAAATAAAAATACGTAAAATCAAAAATTGTTTGTGGAAAAAATTATATATAATTACTTCAAAAAATCTTGAAAATTAAAAATAAAATTTATTCTTTCTGCAATATTTGAATAATATTGTATATAAAATAATTAGTTATTATTATTAATACTCAAATAAATATAATATTATAATAATTAAATACATATAAGTTATATCAATAATAATAATATGATTGATTTTACTATTATGATCAATTGATATATATATCAAAATTCGACATTGTACATAAATTCACTAACTCTTTTGAGACATTCTGTTCTACAAAATATTCCAATTTTATTAATTATTATAATTAATTTAAAGATTTTTTATATTATGTAGATATTTACGGCTGTAATACAGATATTATATAAGATATATAAATTAAGATACATCAATATAAAAAATCAAAATAATTCATTTTAAGATAATTAGTAAATAATTAATAAAACAGTTACTATATTGTATCTTTGGTAAACAATTTTTTAATAGTATCTAGTATAATATTTTAAAGAATCATATTTTAAATTTATGAAAATATATAAAAAACATTTTGGACGTCAGAATATTTTCAGAAATTATGATATATATATATATATATATATATATATGTGTGTGTGTGAAAAATTCTAGAATATTGAAGAATGTACACATATGAAGAAAATTATTCTAAAAAAGATATGTACTTTTTCCACTATTTCTGAAAGATTCGTATAGAAAGATCTAAGAAATTTTTTAAAAGCTATAAAATTATTTAAAAATTCTTAAAAATTCTTAAATTCTGTATAAAAATTATATGAAGAATTATAAGAAAAATTTTCACTTGTAGAAAGAACACTTGTAGAAAAATCTTGTTTAATTCGTAAGATCGCTTTTTACGTAATAATTCAAAAAGTTATTACTCGTCCAGAACGCTTATTTACATACTCCAGTTACATACTCCAGCTTGCAAGAATAATCATGATTACTTCTACAATACTATTAGTGTTTGAATAATATTAGTGCTTTCAAAATCTGTAACAAGATATATATCTGTTATTACAATTAAATTTATATTTAAAATATATTTATATATAAAATAATTAAGAAAGTAATATGTAGCAGTATCATAAAATTATATTTCAATCGGGTTCATTGTTTCGATTATTGGAAAGAAATCTGAAATCTTAATGTTCAAATATTTAAAAAATTAAATGCTGAGAGCAAATACTTTGAACTTGTTTGAAAAATGTTTGTGACAAAAAAGATAATCAATTGAGAAGCAAGCATTGTCTGATCTTTTGTGACTAAATAATGTTACTTAATTCAGTTATTTATAAATCACGTTTGTTAAATATGTAATATGTCACAATATTTAATAAATTTTTAAAATTTATCTAGTAAATATTAAATATATTCTAATTTTTAGAAAAATATATATAAATATGAAAAATATATATAATATAAATAATATAATATATATATAATATAAATAACTCAAGGAAGATGAAATATTATGCTCTATATATCTTGTATACTTGTATTTATCCATGTTAATTCTTTATGTATGTGTATAAATTCTTAAATTTATATTAATAATATACTTACTTAGGATGGCAAATAAGCATGTGATATTTTCTGTTAAATATTTCATTAAATATATTAAATTTTTTATTGCAAATAATACAACTTGTCCATATATCATCTGCTACGTTGAGTGTCAAAGATTGTGACATTTCGCTATGTCTAATTTCCTTTCGTATGTCTTCTATTATTTGTGACATTCTAATTATACGATTCTCTAATAAATCTAATAAATTTGACATTCTAGCCAACATTGTAGCCACAGATACTACATTTTATTTATCTTGTGTAAAATATCGCCATAGTAATAAGTCCTGTACAACATATTGACCTCCATATTGTTTTTTGCATTGTCTTCTAGATCTATAAAATTATTGGGGTATCATCATATCCATTATTATTAATTTTTTGTATATAAATATGTATTTATATACTTATTTTATATATCATCCTCATCCTTAAATATGTATTTATATACTCATTTGACACGGATAATGTCTTAAGTGACGTATTCCACAGACATTTTCCTTTTGACATCACAAATAATGCTTATTGTCTTAGTATTATATTGTACGTTGAATGTGAGATATTTTAATAATTCGCTACGTTTAATTTTTTCTCTCATTTCTAATATTATATGTCGATAATAGAATAACAAGTGATTCTCTAAAATATATACGTAATATATACTGTCTGATGAACTATAACAAATATTATTACATATTACAAAAAGCCATGCTTTCTTTGTAAAGTATCGCCATATTGACTCATCATACGTTTTCTGTCTTGTTCTATATTATTCTATATTGTTAATTTTATATTGTTAATTATTTTATGAACCCTGAAAAAATGCTTTTTTATCCTTGTTGATTGCTAATCGCAATAAATTTTATTACAATTGCACTCTTTAGACTTTCTTAATGCACACACATTACCACAATATCACTTATCAATTATAGTTACGTTGCGATACTTCCATATAATATCATAGAATGTGTGCTACTAATGTGTCATACTAACAATCCATATAACTGTGCCATATAAAGAAGTGTTAGTTTAGTAAAGATCTTCGCTAAAACGTAAATATTTATACATTAAATCTAGTTAACAGTCAACTTTCTAACAATTCGATCACTATTCTGAGAATTTTATTTAAATACATACATTGCTTGATAACACTTGACTTAACTGTAAAGATCAGTTTAAGCTCAGCTGTAATTTTTATTTATAAACAGTACCATAGAGTAAATTATATTAATCATTATAAATAAAAATAATGTAATTTATATACTCGGAATTATATTAAAAATTTAGAATTAATAATACATTGATACAGTGATAACTATGATAAGAATGAATAAATTTGAAAGTGCGAAATTATACGTTCTTGTAACTGCTTTGAAAAGATTAGCTTTCTCATAAGTTTTAAAAGCATTAACTTTTTTTCAAGCATTATTAATATTTAAAAAATGCGATTGAAAAACAAGTGTAAGTAAAAATAATAAAAAATTCAATAGAAATAAAAATCTTTAATTGTAGTGAGAAATATCAGAAGTATAGAGAAAAAAGTAATGGTATCACAATATAAAAAATAATAATAATAATAAAAATAATAATAATAATAAAAAAAATAATAATAATAAAATATGATATACTTACAATATATATATGATTCTTTTTAATATTTACTTATAGTTACCCTTCAGTAATTATCTCTAGCACTTAACTTCATAGTATATATATTTATTATATATTTATTAGTTAAAATTATTTCAGTATGTAGTATTATTAATCGCCATGATTCAAATGGCGTATTTAATTTCATATTTATTAAGTATAGAATGATGTATAAAATAAATAAAGATGTATAAAATAAATAAAGCAAACTATGAAATATGTTGATTAAATTTATTTTATAAATTTTATACTTATAATTATAAATTTAAGTAAATTTAATTTTTAACAACTTTTTAAATAATTTTTAATCAGGTTGAAGAGTTTGATGTTTACTTGCAAATTTGAGGTAAAGATCGTTTCAGGTTCCTTTTACGAGTTCTCGTATCATGAATTTATGACTTATCGCGAAGTGAAAATACCTGCGATTATCCATGTGACGACCTGAAGTTTCTCAACACAATATCATTTGTAGAAAGACTCCAGTTTGGATCAAATAGTCATCTCTCAATTGTTGGCAATTTCTAATCATTATTTCACTGATTTATGTACGAATGTTTTATAACTTAATTCAATTACCTTATTTATTCTAAAATTGACAATACTATTTCGTTTTTATACATAAATACAAATAATGCTATGACTGAAATAAAGATGCAAATGGATGAGCATTTAAATAAAGTTCTACGAGATGTTTGCTTTCACGTAGAAATACGTGCAAGTCAAACCTTATTCGACATTGTTCGTAGCCACATCCATCGAACTATTCGAACTTACTGGAGTGCTTTCGAGACATTGCTTCGCGAAATATGACTCGGAGTACAGATTCTGATGGGTTGGCCGGGGATGACAGGGGGAGGCGAAGAGAAGCTGGTCTCCCTCAAGATGGCGCCGCTTGCGAAACTTTATTAGATATTTTCTTCAATAGGATAGAAATGCAAATAACAGTTGTCAAGTAACTTCCTCCGAGAGAGTAGGAGAAATAGTGCGAGAGCGCGAGACGGGGAACGAACACGGGGAAGAAGATTGAGAGGAAGTGAGCGAAGGAAGACGCTGTCGGAGTACCAATATTGAGCCGTGGTAAAAGTCCAAGTCTCTCCCTTTCCTACTCCTCTTCTCCTCCCCCTCCCCCCTTTTCGCCATCCGTCGTCTTTTCCGCCGCTCCCACCGCTCCTCCGACCTTCGTTCCCTCGTCAGTGAATATTGTAGAATATTGCATTTCAAGATTTCCTCCTGGGATACAGTCAGACGCATTAACCCTTTGGCAAACGAGGAGAAATTTACGAGCGAACGGGTCTTAAGGAGTCTGCGAGAGCTATGACGACGACTTTCGATCCGGCAACGAACTGCAGGTCATTCGCGTTCATTTCCTTCAGATTAACATTAACATTCCGTCCCGAAGTAATCAATGGCCGTCTTCTGCAGATGAAATATCGTTCCGATCGATATATTATTACAAACACTTTTTTCCAAATATAATACATGTATCTACAATTTATGTACACTTTAAAGATACTACAATTATTTATACTAATATATTATGTGAAACTATATTGACGCAATGCTGAAGTAGCTAACCGGATATTACAATAAGAGAGAGAAAATTTCTTCCTTATCATTCAGAACATTTAAATTGATTAGTTATGCGATGGCAGTTACGAAGCGTAAAATTATTAATACGGATCACACTTCGTTATATGACAGTCGGGGCTAAATGAACATCCGCCAATACAATTGGCAATCCAATGATCATCGCTATTTCTGTCTCTGATTCAATCATGTTGAGTCACGAGAGGAATATAACCGAAAGTAATTTTTCCACAACAAGTCGGGCGTCCTACGTTCATTAATCTTTCAGATAGCGACGCACGCTATAAAGGCTCTGTCATCAGAGCCGCAACTAATTAACGTTAATTTCTACGTGCACATTCGGACCTTATAATGCGGCCGCAAGGTATTTTCGGGTTACCTTTTCCGTATTATTCTACCTCAATTCACGAGCGATTTACTCCGGTAAGTATTTTGTAAAATCTGCATTTTCTCGTTCTAATTTGTGTCTCTTGAAACGAGGCTAACTGAGTAAATGAAAGCAACGATGGTGAAAGTAGACGGGAACAGAAGAAGACTCTATTCGATGTACGTCCATATTTTTGCATAGCGACGTTCTGGCCGCTGCTGCTATTTTTGGCCGTTCTACGTTTCTCGTGGATTTTATAATTAATTATCTTAATGCATTCGATTCGAGAATCATGCCTCTTGCCCCCTTTTTCCCTTCCTCCCACCTTTTCGTCGGTTTCCCTTGGTAAACCTCGCCGAACGCGACAGAAATGTTTTCTCGCTTTTTCTCCGGTAAGAGTAACATTACGTTAATGATAATTTTCATCTCGCGCAGGTACACAATTAATTATACGAAGAGCGAATATGTAATGTGACTTTTTTAAGGCGACTTGCGCTCATATGATTAGTGTGTGCAGTTCCTTGCAATAAGAAAAAAATAACGTGGATAATGCCTCAGCATAATTAGTTAATTTCTTTATCAACCTGCACCAAAAACAAGCGGCTTTAAAATAATTATCTGATTAAAATAATAATTTGTTATACATGTATTACGGAAATTATTATTTATAAAAACTATTATTTTTAAAAAAATGAAAAATGATGATATATAAATAACAATAAATTAATATTACCTTCGAATTATTTGGCAACGCTATGGCAAGTTGCTGTTCGGAATATTATTACATTCAAAGCACCTGTCTTTTTCTGTCGCCTTGAACGATCGCCTCTTTGCATTTCTTATTGCCCGTGGCGTTCATATAAGAAGATTCGTGCCAATAATATCGTGGCTAAAAATATGACGCTTTACGATCGTTCTCGATAATTAGACCACATTCGATGGTGACGTAATCTGCGGCCGTTCATAAGCGGATCACGAAGACCGCGTATGGATTGTTGGCGCGTGCCGCAATTGACACCAGGCCATCGTGTACAAAAATATCCCGGGCGATCATATCGGGTCAATTGGTACCGGTGACTAATCGTCGTAAGTCAGTGACACGAGCTTAACGATTCACCTACGCCGCCGACATACATGTAACATCGATTGTTTCTACCGCAAAATCAATCTTACAATATCATCTATCTTTTTTTTTCCTCGAAAACAATAATGCAGTTCTACGATTTGAATCAGTTTGAAGAACAAGTCGATAGGCATTATTAATTACTTTCTATACAAATACAAAATGTTTTAGTGCTATAACAGATTTCAATATCAGGTCAATTTTTTTATTAAATCTTGTGTTAAATTATAAAATGTTCAGACAATAATATTGCCTTCTGTTATTCATGTTATTCATCGTTACGACTGCCAATTAATATTACAGCAAAACAAATTTCAGACATATTTGTACAAATAATATTTGTAATGAAACAATAAGCAATCCTTTTAATTAACGAGAGAAAATTCCTTGAGCGAACATCACATTTCACAAATTAATAATAATACAATGAAATGCAGAGCAAAGCATTCGAGCAGAAATAATAATTGAGCTGATTCAATAATAACTAGAATTATATTACAAAGTGCAATAGAATGCGTTTCATTACAATAAGTTTGATAAAAGCGCAATCTCGAATTACAGTAAAGCATCCAACGTCACAGACTAACTTACGTCACGTAAGTCATTCGTTGACTTAATTCTTAAACAGTAACATTCGTATTTAAGTAATACTAAATATACACGAAATGAGTAGACCCTTCTTCAAAAAGGTACCCAAGATACTAGTTTCGCGAGAAGACTTCATCTTAGATTAGATTTTGTATCGCACTCACACTCCAGCATTAATAAAATATTGATTATGGTTTCATTACAAATATGTAGTTGCGCGGAAATAGCTACGAGAGATGGGCGGCGTAGGTGGGCAGGGTGACGTGGTGCGGTGCCTTTGTAGGAAGTTTGAAAACTCGACGAGTGGATTAATATCGCGGAGTTCCCGTTACTCGTTGTTGATTTTGTCTGTCTCCGCCCGACTACCCTCGCGAGGCGGCACCTCCCGTCTCCGTTCCGACCCCTGAAGCCACCCCACATTTCTCTCTCGCAGCCCTGAACCACCCCAGAGAGAGCCGCCGCCACCACCCCCAGACCTCATCCGCTCTCCTCGCGAGAAGCTCAAATGTCTCTAATGAACCGGCTTGTGTGCTTATATCTGCGGCTCCTCTAACCGCTTTATACCGGGCGTTCGTTCGCGGGATATACGGAAAGTAAATAATGCGGTGTAAATAAAAACACGGAACGAAGCATAAAACGGAGAGTGCGGCTGGCTCTACTTCGGACCCGCCACGATTCGATCCCTCGAGGTGGACACAGCTAGGAGCTTTTTTTCCTTTTCATCGTGCGCCCCGCAAGGGTAGCTTTTGGCATCGACTGGTTCACCTTGCGACGTTGCTTTCAGTCATCGTGTACGTGTGAGTGTGTGTGTGTGTGTGTGTGTGTGTGTGTGTGTGTGTGTGAGTGCGCGCGATGTACAAAATTCAACGTTGTCGCTAACGAATCGGTCAAGATAAAAACGTACAGCCGCATATTTTGCACTCAGATGCACTTCACGTAGACTGTAATAAAATCTAGTTTTACAGTTTCCGTTATAAATCAGTTTCATTTGCTTTAATTTAGATTATTGCGAAACGAAAGAGTAGTTTTTATCTTCGATATTTTTTCTTATTAATTATAAACAGAAATTAAAAATTTTTCTTAATTAGGATCTCTTATTGTTTCTCTCATCTGAGCTTAAATAAATAATTATTATTTTGACCGATTATTAACTCGATAAATATTAAAGACATATATTTTTTGAAAAAAGATCATACGAAAGTGATTAGCGTATGTATTTCAATATAGGCGGTGTCGATACATATTGAGCTCACATGCCTATGAAATTTTATATCGCATTAAAGCCATCAATATCCCCCTCTACTTGCGAACACGAGCATAAAAATTGTCAAACGTATTAACGCTCTGCTTCGAGCGATCGTGCTCATGCTTACCGAACGTGGATTTAATAAAGTTCCAGTGAGGAGCGATTCGTCTTCCCGCTCGTGTCACGATAATATTCCACGCTTTCCGTCTCGTCGGATATCTCCGGTCATTAAATCCCATATTAATATCACGAGGACCAAATGATTTCTCGTTTTCGTCGCGTACATTTATCTATGCAGACGTCGTAACAGAATTAACGTTCCATTTCGCATAAAAAAAAAATCGAAGAATATATTCAATCATTTTAATCACATATCCTCATTTTTAATTTAAATATTAAGTTTTTAATAACCAAAGTAATCAGGAATTAATCTGTATTAAAGCAAACAATTTCTGTTATTATCGATGGAATAATTCTTATTACTAAATGCTATTATATTATGTCATTATATTAATTATAAAAAACAGTTTAATATAATCTAGTCTAGTAATCATTGATACTATAATTAAAATTGATAACTAAAACTTTATCCAAATATATAAATAAAATGCAAATTACTTTAAATTATTAACAAATATATTATATATATATATTATAATTGCATAAGATATTTATGTATTTCTATCTATTCCAGGGGCTTGATGTTCTGTTTCTGATTCTTAGAAACTCAAATTGATTTCTTGAGGATTTAGTAAAAATGATTAAAATCGGTGAAATGTCGATACAGCTCACGAAACAAAACAGCTAACTAATAAATAGGAACTAACATTGCTTTGTCTTAATCGAGAAGGGACTTGTCTTGGTCCGTTGCCGCCGTAGTTTCCAATTTACGCTCGAAGTACCTCTCAATCCTATCAGAAGAAGTAGAAGCAGAAGAAACGGAAATGGACGGGCGCCGAGGTAAGACTTCCATCGTGGAGTCTTACGCGAAGAGAGAAGCCCGTTCCATCCCTCGTTTTAATTAAAGCAATAAGACCCAGTTACCCATCTAGGAGGGAGATCGAAACTGATTCGTTACTATTTATTTCTAATTATCTTCGATTCCATAAGCCCGGAAATTCCAACGATGCGAATCCCGTCCCGTCGTTCCTTCCGCCGCCGATCTACCCGCTATCCCACCTGTCTGCCCTCGGCCGTAATCGAATAATTAAGCCGTTGATTGGAGCTTTATTACCCAATCCGCGAAGTGAGTTTTTATTGGCGCTCTCGAGCTTGCCGTTGAGTATTTAAACAGGGCTGATTGCCCTCTTCCGATTGGAGGGAAATCACCCGCGAGATTGGACGCTGCATAATGTATCTATCTCTACCCGCCGTTCGAATTATTCTCCTTTCTTTATCGGAAGTTCCATTAAAAAAAAAAAGTTCCCCTGTTTTCTCTAATATTTTCATATTTTATGGATTTAAAGCAATAGTTTTCTTTGGCTCATACATAAATATAATTATAACTAATATAATTATAACTAAATATTATTATTATTATCAATATAAATAATACAGTCAACTGTTTATTGTAACAAAATTTTTAGAATAATTTAAAGCTATGAGATTATATGACAATTTTACATAATAACATAATGACAATTTCACATGCTGATCCATAACTGAACACCGACTTAGTGTTGCATAAAATCCATATTCAATATGCATTCTTACGATTTTAATTCTTCATGTGAGATGTAAAAATCGCTTCGCAAAATATTACTTAATTGATACGCGAACATTTGCACGAAGCGCATTTCGTTCTCATTCCCCGTGATATAGAAATATAGTATCAAAATGCGTTTTCAATAATCGTGCGATTCACCGGAAGAGGCAGCAGGAGAATGTCCTACATGGAGTAGAAAGGGGACCGAACGGAGGGTAGCCCTGATGTCGGCATTGATTTTGCAATGTAAAACATTTCAGTGCTTCCTAACGGGTTGGCGGAGGACGGAGGAGGCTGGGAGCGAGGAGAGTGGAAATCGAGCCGCACGATTTTCTCCGTTGGGAACGAAAAGATATTGATGGTTACGGGGATTTGATGGCATATTGCTCAGCGTCGGACGCCGATATCGTTGAGAGATATCGTTTTGTGATGTCTTCAGTAACGCTTCCCGATGTCGGCGTGCAGGGACGCAACCCCGCGTATTAAGACCGAGGGTGCTCAAGACGATTTCGAAACGATACTTCACTGTCAGTAACACGTCGACCACCGTGCCTTCTAAAGTTGGATTCAGTAGAATGGATACGAGACTGCAATCTCTTTTTTCCCCCGATATACTGATGATAAAGAAAAAAACGAAACAGCGTCATTTAAAATCGATACCAGTACGAGATGTGAAGTAAATGAAAATTGGATTCTTATTCTTTATAACAATACTCCGGGATAATGTACGTAACGCATTTTTCTTTTTGTTCTTTATAAAGTACTCGGTCTATGAAAATCTTTCTCGAAAGAAAAAATGGAACAACGGTGCATTGCTCTTTATTCGAAAACGATAAAGATCACTTACTTACACTGCGAATGAGAGAAAATATATATAAAGACGGTGTATAAAGACGATGCGGAAGAACGGCGATCCAGACGAATTGCTGGTCCGTATCCGGTCGGTGACATTTCATTCTCAGGCTGGCAAGAGGGCATTGTCTCGCTTCCCTATCAGATTCTCTCATTTCGCTGCCTTGACTCGACCCTCGAGAGCGTACGATTACTTTCTTTTTGTTTTCATTTAATTACAGATGTCAAGGGGTTGTACCCATTCCTCCTCCTTCAGCCGCCCTTCCCTCGTCCACCCTGGGGCCACCCACTTTTTCCCCTTATACCTCTTTCTCTCTCTCTTTCTCTTTCTCTTTCTCTCTTTCTCTCCTTCTCTCTATTATTCCTTTATTTATTCCAATTATCTGCACGACGTGAATTTGTCATTGCCTTTAATTTCCCTACCCTCGCACTCTTTCCACGGCCACTCCGCTGCTCGTCGACGACTTCTCGCGCGCCGCAGCGACTGCTAAAAGCGAGAGCCGGTGCTACCGGGGCGCCAAGACGTTTGACGTGAGTTTAGCGGGTAATTTGTGCTCCCGGGGTAAAAACTCTCGACTCAATTATACCGCAATGCTTTGATATTAGGGCCGCGTTTTTATTAAATCTCGCGTTATTAATTCGCCAGGCTCGATTTTTCGTACAGTACAACCGAACAGTGTAATTGCACGTCCACGTTGATTGTTGTGAATTCATTCCTGAATAGGAAAGAAATTTGCGCTGCTCATAATATATTTGCGTAGAATATTTTAAAGTAGTAATCCTTTTCACAGATATTAAAAATTGGATTTAGTTCCTCTAGTTTTTATATAGATTTAAATATCCACTCTCAGATTAATCTGCTCAATACTTTCAATTTCTTATTGAAAAAAATATCTGATTGGATTAATTGGAATTCTAGTTAAAAACGGACGAATCATTTTTTAACTCTGAATCTATATAGAATTCTTAGTTGAAATAATCGGAATTCTAGTTGATATAAGAACAGATATCAGAATTTTTATTTTCAATCATATGTTTTTCTCAATGTTTATTTAATATTAAAAGAATTATTTATTAGAATATTTTTGTACATATGTAAATATAAGTGTAAAATGTATGTATATTTAAATATTAACGTTAAAATAAATTATTATCGCAATCAAAACAATACACAAAACAATACACAAAACATGGCGCGTATACTTTGCTGTAATCAATAGCTGACAATAAGCCTGACTTTCAGAACGGATCACCCTACGGATTATTTACGACACTCGGATGTATCGGCAATCCCCATTTGCGAAATTGCCTGGCCGCATTCGAATTTTGAGGGTTACCCGCCGAGCGATCTTTGAAGAGTAAGGGGGTGCTCAGGTTCCATCGCTAACATCTTTTATTGTCAAACCGCATATTCGGTGTTTTCACGGTTCTCGTTCTCCCCGTCGACAATGATATGCACGCTTGCTATTATGGGAGAGCAGAAGGAAAGGGAAAGAGGCGAGCGAGCGTAAAACGGAGACGAAGAGAGCCATGCCGCAGGCACAGCGCGACAACAGAGTAGAAAGACGCGTATAAAGGAGACCTCCATTTAGGAATATTGAAAATATTGATTTATTTTAAGTAATGGAGATACGAACGGCGTTGCGATCGTGTTTGTCTGCCGTTGTTGCTCACTCGTAACGCCCATGATTATTCTACAAATTGAACCTTCTGCCGCTGATAACGTCAATTAATTAAATCATTGTATATGTAGGTTTGAATGAATTGCTTTTTCTTATTTCAATCGTATGATACGGCTGTATAATATAAAAAGAACAATGAACACAGTTGGAAGACAAATCAAGTTAAAACTATATTATTACGATTTATTATTATTATTATTATTGTACGATTCTATATATAAACGAGACATCAACAGACAGAAACTGTTTCGAAGACTTACATAAAAATTCGAATTTATGCATACAAATGCTATGTATTAAAACATGATTTCCTCGCTCGATGAGATTTCCAGAAGCTGGAGTAGCGACGCGTTAGAGCAAGATTAATTGATATTACAAACGTTTCCGAGCGATCCGCTCGCATTCAGCGTCGTTCACTGCTCGCGTCGCTCATTTGCGTATCTCCCTGGCGGCGTTATTCTATGTAGTCGACCTACGAAAGCACTCTCCAGAGGCATTCACATCGATGCGATATGGGGACGGCGCGTTAAAAGAGGCCAAGAGCATCGTCGCGATTCTCGCGATCGGCGAGAGTCGATCCCTTGCGTGTGCGCGTCGCACCACAAAAAGAACGAGTACGCGAACGACGCAGTGAAAAGGGAGGAGTAGAGAAAAAACGAGAGGCGATAGGAAAAAAAAGAGGACACGGAAAGCTCACGTCGTCACCGAGTTGTGCATGTAGCATCCACGCAAAGCCCACTCTCGCTCGTGACTGGCGCGCGATCTCTCTTTTTCTCTCGTCAGCTTCGATTCCAATATTCTAAAAACACCCTTTGTCGCACCGAGGCGAAAAGGTGGCTCGCGCCACGTAATACGCCTCGTTACACGCAGACACTTCGCGCTTGTAACGCCACTGCAACGCGTCGATGGAAATTTATCGCTAATAAAAGATTATTCACCGCGACATGAGAAACGGGAACCTCTATAAAACCATTAATCTCATTTCCTCGTTTTTTTTCCTTTTTGACTTGTTTCGCTTTTTAAAGAATAATAAAAAGCAAAAATGTCGCCAGTTAAAGAACATTATATTTCTCTCTTTATTGACTGTGCACATATTATTATAATGATATTTTAATAACGATAAAATAATGATAATAATTCTTTATTGCAATATGACGCAATTATCAGATATTGCGTATGTCGAAATGCAGTATGAACTCAAATATTTTTATGGCTTTCACGAGCACTCTCCCAAGTTCGATATCAATTTTCTAAAAACGCCCTTTGTTGTGTCCGGAAAAAGAATCCACGTCGCGATAACGCGGAATGCTTTTTGACTTCAGCTATGCGGTGACTGTAATCATACTTGGCAGCTCTCTTGCTCGTACTGTGCGCCATATGCTGCTCTAACCACTGCTGCACACTTATCATTCACATATACACTACATAGATATCGGAAATCTTCGCAGCACTCTCATTATAAGGCTGTTGTCAGAGGAATATTATGGATCCTTTATAAAAAAAAAACAGCACTTTTTAGACAATACTTATATGATATTATAACAATATATTAGAATCGTTTAGAACAAATGTAAAAAATTATTTGTTCTATATAATTTTATTCTATTAAAATCCTTGATAAACATACCTATTTACTAAATATTTTCAAACGTCACTTTTAATTATATTTTATATTTAATAACATTTTAAATAATAAATTTTCTTAATTGTAAGATATTTTATGGATATTAGCTAAATCTAACAAGTAAAAAAATTATTCATCGCTTGATAATGCTCGCTTATTAATCGTACAGAGACAATGCGATTCGAGCGATGATAAAAAAGGTAATCTCTTTTATCATCATCTTGCTCGTAATTCCGCGTGTACGGTTATAATCATTTGCATAGCGACATAGAGACCTCAAATATGCTAAGCATCGTGCACACGCATAACGCGTGTTATACGCGAATAGGCGTGTAGACGGTGACACGCGTTGACATTCGTCATTGTTCCGGCTTAATTACACTTTCTTTCAGCGGGACAAAAAAAATTCGCCACTGTCAAACGCGCTGCTCTCTCCCGCGCTTACCTCACACCCCATTCGGTCCGATTCTCGCTTCTACCCCTCGGTGTTGCATCCACGCGAGCAAGGGGTGACGCTCGTGTAAACCGCGTGTATGGCTGTCCGCCGACACCTGTTTACTCCCTACGGACGGTCGTGTGCACGCACGGTGAAACGGTTAGTTTACGGGGGCGACGAAATCGTCTTGTTTGAGCTATTTGCGTTGATTAAAGTGTTTTATTATGTCAATTAATGACGATCGTGATGTAACGCGATGACGACGTAAGGATAGAATCAATTAATATGAGAGAGAGAGAGAGAGAGAGAGAGAGAGAGAGAGAAAGATAGAGAGAAGCTTTTTATGAGGAATCAGTCAAATGAAAAATTTGTCGGTGGAATATTTTTCTGTTAATTTAATACGAATATAATTCTCATACGAGACCATTTCTTTTTTTTTTGTAAAAGGAAATCGTATCGTGATTATTTAAAAAATATAGATAATAATTTAGATTATATTATGTGATTATCACAATTACGAATATTTATGTAGAACAGATTGTGATAGATATAGATAATATGAGGATTAAAACTTCACGTTTATATATTTTATATTAATATTAATATTAATAAAATTAAATATAATTTAAATATGTTTCAGAAGAATTTAATACAAGTGGTACAGAAATATTCAATCTTGCGTACGCATCCATAAACGATGGATAATACGCAAGAGGATATAATACGTCGAAAAATGATATGAGAACGTACGGCACGCGCCGTGTCTGTATGCGTGCCCATACGTGTGTGTTCCTTTTCGCCTTTCGGGCGAGAGAATAATTAAAGGCACAAAAGGGATCGTCCAACGAATTACTCGGCCGGTGTGTTCGGCGGCGCGATTGGACGGTCGTTCTCATTCCGAGATTCTCCTTGAACGCGAGGTCCACGTCAGATGCGGAAACATTCAAAGGGTTTCCGCGGGACGAGATGGGAGGAAAAAACTAATTAACTTTTCGGAATAATTAAGATAAGGCCGTTGGAGATCCGTCCGATCGGCCGACCCTAAGCTAAGCTGTGCACCGCGCTTCCTCTTTGCTCTTCATGGTAGAGGAGCCGAGTCGAATCGGACCGAGGCGAGGGTTCCTCTGGAAATGGCGATCGGTCGATTAAATCGTTTGCATGAGAAGGGAGTAGAAACGCGAGTCTTAAGCGCGCGTAAGAACTACCGTGAAATTATACACCGTGGAAGCAGAACAGCAGTCGATTTTATTATCGGATTAGAACATTCTCTTTCCATATCAAGATATATTAATTATGGAAAATAAATTTCCTTCTGAATAAAAATTATATATGTAATAATATTTAAAATATTTATGCAATGTATCTTAAAAAGGTAGAATTAATTTATGTAATAATATTTATTCTATAATATTTTCTTTTATAGATTCAAGTAATAAGTAGTTGGGAAAGATTATACTATTATTAAAAATATAATCTTGTTAATCTTATGACAATTAAAATATCGCAACTGAAACATTCCGTTAACTTACAAAGGCGAAAACGCAAATCGGGTTGTTGAATTAAGAAAGTCTGGTAAGAATTTCAATAAAATTCTGGCGACGACCAAAATTTGCCGACAAGCAATTAGGGACATTACTATTGACTGACTCCCGATAAAGTTAAATTAAAGTAAAATCAAAGACGCTCGACTCTCGAGGCACTTTGGGATTTTTCTTTTATCGCTAAAGTTAGCTCCAACGCTTCGGCAGCTGCGCGACAAGTTTTCATCTTATCTGTAATCGATTCTCTCGCGAACGTAGATACAACCAGGAAAATCCGAGTCGGAGAGAGAGAGAGAGAGAGAGAGAGAAGAGAGAGAGAGAGAGATAATTCCACTCAACAATAATGCACATTCGCATGATTAACGAACGGCTATCAACAAGACATTTTGCACGATCTACCGCCTCTTACCACATCTTCTGTCTAATTATCAGTGTTGGTAGACGAAGTCCGCCTTTCTCTCTCTCTCTCTC
>NW_012130077.1:534489-555555 GCF_000143395.1 Atta cephalotes
ACGTACGTACGTACGTACTACTACGTACTACTACTACTACTACTACGTACTACGTACGTACGTACGTCGTCGTCGTCGTCTCTCTCTCTCTCTCTCTCTCTCTCTCTCTCTCTCTCTCTCTCTCTCTCTCTCTCTCTCTCTCTCTCTCTCTCTCTCACTCACTCTCACTCACTCTTTCTCTCTATCCCTCACGCGCCCACTTCAATTCCTACCGCGTACAGCCCGCAATAAAGCCTCGTCTCTAAAAGCGAGGTAGATGCACTTTACACGAGAGAGCAGTTCTCGCGTGACACGAATAAAAGTCTTATTGCATGCCGGGGGAGCGAGCGACAGGAGGAGCAAGAAAGTAGTCGAGCGCAATGACTGGGTCCGCCGACGACGACGTGGCGCATATAGCGCTTCGCTGATAATTAGCGAGCGAGCTTCGCGACATAGGACTGATAATTCTCAACAATGGTTCATTACTGTCGTTTAAATGTGCACGACAAGTGCATTCGAGTGGCTCTGCCCGACGTGGAGACTCGGATGGCCTATCAGACTATTTCCATACATCCTTCATTGTCCTCTTTGTACACGACTGACTATAGATTCGCGAAACTGACATTTTTATGGTGAAACAATGGGGTCGCGAGGATGGATGGAGAAGAAGACAGGAATAGAGCGAGGAGAAGAGAGTGGAGATGCGCACGTGAAGACCAGGGAGAGCCAATTCGACGTGAATCGGAGCATCGTTATCCGAGTAAATAGGCTGCTGCTGTACCGTTCATTGACGGCTCCCGACGGCCTGCCGAACACAATTCACGATTTATATTGTATTTTATTCCCTGAGTGGTCGAGGAATACAACTGTTGCAACGTGCTGCGAGTGTCTACAATTGTCTATTATGTACAAGAAGTTGCGATTGTCGCGTATTACTGACAACAAAACTTAAGTCCTCCAAGGGGATTGATATATTTAAATTACAAACGATATCAGGATATTCGAAATTCAGAAGAGTCGAGGTGTCTTACAATTGCATCAATGTTAATTTGAAATTTATAATTTTTGTTTTTTTTATATGAATTAGAATATACAATAATTAATGTCAAATGTCGTAGTTATATTAGTAGTAATATAAAATACTAAAATACTAAATAAATAAGGTTCACGAATATATCTGATAGGAATTTTAATATTTTATTATTATTAATATTTTATTATTATTAGATCTATACTATTAGATTGCTAACAATGGTCAAAGAACTGTGTCCAGCAGGATTTTCCGTTTCAATTATCTTAATCTTAAGAAAATGGCGGTGATAGTATGTGTTAGTGTAAATATGATTTCCATATTACAAGATTGTAATACGACTTACATCTATACATTAATATGTATTGACATCGATATTTTTAAGAGTAAAATAGCTGAAAGTTCTGTTGGGCACGAGTCTGTTATACACTAAAACTGCAAATAAGCTGCGATCTAATATAGTATAGATATTTGTGATTATTAAATAAAATTTCAAAACACATTCATTTTATTATTATTATTTCTCACAAAATTCGTTAAGTATTCGTAATGAAATGTGCAGATTAATAGGCTAAAGAACAAAAGCACATAAGTAGTTCATTAACGAGATAAATAATCGTAAATGCAATTTTTTTGCAGACTGACGCAATTCTACAGAGTCAACGGATTTTTCGTCGACAGTCTCGGGAGAAATTGGTTGTGTCTCGGAAAGCGATGTCCTCTAGAAAAATCACGGCCGATAGAAATTACGAGGGACACTCTGGCGGAAAGTGGATATCGGAGGTGTCGAGGACAGTCCGTGAAGCATCGTCATTAACTGCCAATCACTGCCATTCACCGTCCGGGAAGACGAATTCGCGCAGGGAGCGTAAAGAAAGAAAAAAAGAAACGTACTGCAGACGTTGAAGGGAGATTCTAATTATTTATTTACGAGGCACAAGAAGCGACGCGCAGCCTCTCATCGTCGCATTTGGATCTTCGTCTCGCTCTTTCCAATCTATTCTTCGGCCCCTCTACCTTGAAGAAGATTCGTCAACGAGAAACGACACAACTCTCATTCTAATTACAGTTATTATCATGCAGTATCATTTAAAAACAGTACAGTTATAGTTAACGAAAACCTGTATTTTACAATCGCGTCAATGAATACATTAAACAATCTCACATATATAATTATATATCATTAATACCTTTAATTTGTGCGATCGCTTAACAGCATAAGTAAGTTCATATTTTATTTTATTACTTGGCAAAGTGTTTCTCCGCGACGAAGGGACTGTATCAGAAAGAAGTTGGGTCGTCGCGCATATTAATTGACGGCCCCACTTCGCGCGCGACTTTCCAACGACGCACGTAACGCGGTTTTATCTCCGCATTGAGCGGAGAATCCCAAATTGAATTTCACGAGGTAAAGCGTAACGACATCGCGCCTTATAAGCGTGGAGGGCGAAAGGGAGGATAGCCACCCCACCGTCGCTTTGGTATTGGTGAAGTCGCGTGGGAGCCGGTTTTTACTTCGCTAATGATTTCCGCGCTCGCTCAGACGCTAACTTCCCCGACAAATAGGAAAATTAAAGCCGCGTCCGCGCGGACCGGCGCGGGCGCGTAACTCCGTCCTGCTGGGCATTTAGTTACGACTTTTTTATAATTAATACCTCGGGTGGTAAATTAAGTCGGGCGCGGCCGGAAGAGTGAGGAAGAAACGTTTTGTAAAATAAATACCGACCGACGCCGTACTCCGGCGCGGCGGTGCACTCGCGAGGAGGACGATGGGAGGATGCGATTCTCTGGCTGACTTCTCTTCTCCTGCCCGGCAACGACCCCCTCGCCTACGACAAGGTCTTGGGCTTCTTCCCTATCCTACCCATACCTAATACTCGCGGAACAACGAGTAACGGCGGAAAGGTCAATTATAATGGAAGATTACGTACCCGCGATTCCGTCTCGCAGTCATAAATAGGTACAAAGAGTATTAAGTCCCTCGGAAGTATTAACCTGGAGAGCCATTGGGAAAACTTCCCGTTGCGCGGAAGTGAGGAAGACAAATAATTGAAGAGAGTTTTCGTTTCTCGGCACGAAACCAGAACCGTGACGCTCCTCTGATATTAAAAGCGTTTCGCCGCTCGCGAATTTGAACCCGCGAATTTATCTATAATGCAACATCCGTTCGCCAGACGTATCGTATTAAAAATAATTAGTATCTGCCGATTAGAGTTCCACGTTAAATTCGTCTCATTAGCCTTGCGAAAGAGTAACCCCATGGGTAAAACTAGTCGCGTGTTGCGCGGACGATCTTTTATAATACGTTAATCAAACGCATATCGCCATGATCGATTGACTTGGTATCCAGTTGCGCGTGACGCTTATACTACCGCGGTGTTTCATTGATCCTCTATGCTCTACGATCCACAGAAACGCAAAGACAGTGCGGACGTTCAAAGGTCTCATGCTGCGTTCCCCCGAGCACTGACTGGCACTGCCTGTTTCTATTTACTTGATCTTATCCAGAGGCTCTCACTGTTACGTCTTATTTCAATTCGACCAGATGACCTTATGCGTCACGATAATTTTAAATCCTTTCGGATCTCGCGTCATACCGTCACCTTAAAGATTGAACATTCAAAGCATCGTTTTCGTTGCTCATTGAAACCGACGACGGACTTCTTCGTGATAACTTCGAACAACAAGATGAGAACCGTTGCAGCCTTAATGGCGCTGTGGTGCATAGCCTGTATTAGTAGCAGCGGTAGCAGTCGTACATAGTTAAGGTTTAATAGCGTGTATTATTGATTATAATATCGCATGATTGGTACAATCACGTCGCATTGTACCTATCAATGCACGGCATGCAACCGACCGACCGACCGACCGTGCATCGCTCGGAATCACCGATGCACGAAAACCCGGCGTATTAAATTATTTATTAGCAGGCTGTTTCAGTAGATTGAAATCGGCAATTATCAGGCATACATCATCGTCGGTTAGCTATGAGTTCATTGCGTAATCGATGCGATTGACGATACGTAATAAAAATAACATTACGTGGCTTACACCGTTATAGTTACTCACCTAATATCAGACAATCGTAAATCGGTGTGGTAACAGTAGCCGGTCGCCTGCAAGTAGAAATAAAACAAATAAATTATTTTTTGTTCCAAACATAGTTGTAAAATGGCGCTTCAGACGAATTATATTTAAAGTTTAATCATATATTACATATATTACATTGTTTGTAGCCAGAGATATTAATATGCATGTTTCAATAAAATTTGCGATAAAATTGAAAATATGATTAAAAGTACGCGAATATATAATCGCGATAAAAATATGTGTGGATGCAGTCGAGAGATGGGAGAAGGTTTGTGAGCGCGAACATAGTGCCATCGAAATCGTCAAATGCACCCTTTCAAAGATTCCCGCGAGCTTCCAATAGCTTTTACCCTACCATTAATAGCCGTCTACCAGCTGACGAGTAAGTGTAGACAAGGACGAGATGATTGCGAGATACAGCACTAAAGAAGAGAAACAGAGACCAGAGAATGAGGGTAGCTGTACATCAATACAAAAAGCCATCTCTCTCTCTTCGTTTGCCTTCTCTTGTGTTTCTCCTTCATATTCTCTGTCCCGAAAAAAAATACAACAAAGAAAGGAACGTTATCGTAAGACTTTGTCGCACTGTGTTGCATCATATCTATTTCTTCGTGAAATTATACAATTGCAATTCGAGTTCCGCTTCAATTGTAATAAAACTATAATAGAAAAATTTATTTATATACATAAATAGAGGTGAACATTATAGGAGTCAGTACGTTATTTATTACTCACCACTTTCCTTTTTGTTCATCGCTGCCAAGAAGATAAGAGGGTGCAAGCAGAAAGAACGAGTGAAAGCGGGGATTTTTGTAGGGCGCTGGTAGTAGAGTATGTGACAACTGCCGAAGATATTCGATCGCGAAAGAGTATAAGCTTAATCCTCCCGCGACAGCGATAGAAATATGAGACCATATTGTCTCCATATATCATCCGAGTGTTCTTCGACGGGCAACCCTCGAATCAACTTTTCTATTGCCGCCGAGTGTCATAGAGTCTTAGACTAGGTGAGAATATAAGAGAATGATACTCGCGTTTATGTAAGTATAATTCATATCAAATAGAGAAACGTTAAATTTAACTTTGCTTTATTTAATTTACTTCAATTTACTTCAATTTAAATATAATTAGAGTGAAATCCGTCTTTTCAATATAATTGTATTTTCAGAATACAGATCATATCAGATATTACGAAGCAATCGTTTGTATAAATAAATTCAAATCATTTAAAAAATCCATCACTTAGGAAGAAATTACACGGTCTCTTGTAAAAGCTAAGTTAATTATTAGCTAAGTTAGTTATCAATAAGATGCTTGTAATTATGATTACAAGCCAAATCATTTGTTTCGCACTGTGACTTGCAAGTTAATTGTTTTATTTAATTAAAATAATAGATGAAGGTATAAAAAAACGTTATACACCTAAATTATTATTTGTCAAATTCCAATCTCTTTAAAAGATTAATTCGTTGATGAACGGCATGGCGCAGAAATATATTTTAACGATACAAGTTCTTGTGTGGAACATGTATTATTAAATATAGTTAATAAGATAATATTCGTGAACAGTTCAAAATCTACTTTGTCTGGCATAAAATAGATTTCGAACTGTTGAATCGAATGGCACACAGATGACTCAACCACTCAGGCAAGCAACGATCGCCGAGGGCTTGAAGGTGCGCGAAAAGGAGGGCAGCTCGCAGCTTCTTGGCGTCGTCTGCCGCGCCAATTCCCAACAAATTGTAATTTCTAGAAACAAATTGAATATAAACGCGCCGTAATTCGAATGCCTGCTGCAGCGGCACTGGCACAATAATGATGACGGCTGCGTAGGAGCCAGCGACCGTGGCTGAAGGGAAGCAAGGCAGCGCCAGGAGACGTAGCCATGCGCGAAACAGCAATCTTTCGAGGCAATCTCTTTAATAAATGAAGCATACGTTCCCGCTTTTGAATTACGTCTACGTAATGGCCTCCCACTCCTACCCCATCTCTCTTGCTCTCCGTCTCTTTCACTCTTTCTCGTTCTTGTGTCACGCGTCGGCGCCGAGCCCAGCACAAAGAGCGACGTAGATTCCGTCGTCGCGATCGGCAAAGCCGATTTGACTGGATCTCTTAAAAACAGTGATGCGAGGCGAATACGACGCAAATTATCTTTCATATGACAAGCAATCAATAATGTTTCATAATTTATGATATCTCAGAGACGTACTAAACAAGTTGTAAATTGCAATTCATACATACAAAGAGTTATACATGTAATATTATATGACAAAAAAAATTAATACTCTAATTATAAAATTCTATTAAACGAAGCAATTTGATTTGACAGATGGAAAGCCATATCAATATTTTCCGATTTGATAACGTTAGATCCTCGCGTTACAATAAGTCGGAGGTTAATAGCAAATTCATCTCTGATGAGCATATAAAGCCCATGTCTGTTAACCAGAACGTTCGCACCTCCATTCCGACAGATTACGCCAGCGATAAAAGTGCAACGAGCTTCGTCCTCGTCCTCGCGAACGTATGCAATCACCTACGAATATTATAGTCAGAAGCGTCGGTGAAATAACAGCACAAGTAAGTAGTGTCTGCCTCCATTGTTTCTCTTCAAATCAAAAGCAGTCAAATTCTCTATTGTGATCACGCTATGCGCTATACTTATGCGATGGCAGAGACGATGGAGAAATATGATTTAACGACACTGAATTGTATATCACGCAAATATACAAGGTATATCTATCTATCGCATTTAATATTTTTAATTTTATGTAACTTCTAATATCTAATATTTAATTTAGTTTGAAAAGTTTTTTGGAAATATATGAGAGAATGTTAAAAGTGTTAAATATCATTTTTGAAAGTGCTAGATATCATGTGTTAACAAAAATTTATTATCATGATGATCATATAATATATTATGTCTGTCAATATGTTAGCGGTCGAAATGTAATTTATATAATATTGTGTACAAACTGCGCACCCTATGTACGAACCTACATAAATATATATATATGTACACACACACACACACACACACACACACACACACCACGCGCGCGCGCACACACACACACACACACACACCACGCGCGCACACACACACACACACACACACACACACCACGCACGCACACACACACACACACACATACGAAGAACACAAGTCGGTGCTGCGTGTGTACAGTCGATGCGTCTGCGGATATACTCACAGAGTAATCGCTGAATCGGTATTCCGTCGACTGACAGACCTAGGCAAACAATGGACGTTTGATTGTTCAAGATTTAGTGCTGGTTTACTACCGTCGAATTCGAATTCGCGATATCGCGTCGCTCAGCGGCGTGGGTGTGTCAGCATCTGCATTCACAAGCTTCGCGAAATGTTCTCGATTTTCCGCCAAGTACAATTCCAAACAGGACTTGATTTCACCAAATCTTGCAGCTGATTACTCTCAATGATGAACACCATGAATCTCAATGATGATAATTTGAAAATCACAATCACAATAGCAGACAAATCAACGTGACTCAATTGTTATAAAGAAAATTAATTCATTAGAGACGCAGCAATAGTGTTATTTTTATGGGTACAATTCAAATAAATTCACGTTATGAATAAAGAAATTGTCTTAGCTTAGGCGTGTTATTTGTGCATTGTCAAACAATTACGGAAAAGAGGATGATATCCGTGGACTTTTTATCTCGCACTTTGCAAGATAAAATGTTACACTTACACCGTGGAAGACGATACGGCATTTACATTATTTTACATTAAATGCCAGGCGAACGAAACTCAACGCGTACCGGTTACCGGTACTGTCTTCGAGCGTGCGGTCACGTCAAAGTGGTATTTTCAATAGCCTGTGCACTGGAATTCGCTCGGAAGAATTTGTATTTCCTTGCGAATCGCAGTTGGTCATTGGAAACGGGTCAGCTGAGATATGGGTACGAACGTCTTAGGAATCTGTTGGTATTCACGGATAATGAGATTACGTGACGGAATCCCCAGGAATGAGTTTACATTCCTCTTTGTGGCAATCATGAAAGTTCGAAATATCTAAATATCGTGGCAATGCCATTACATTATTATGTAATTTATTATTTATGATAAAATTATTACGATAAAATTATGTTATATTAAACCATTATAACATCTATATATTATTTTCACACACAAGATTGACTGAGAGCTTCTGTATTTCGGTATGCGAGGGTTGGTCAGAAGAATCTGAATTTCCCTTCCAAAAGAGGGTCTGTGATATCCTAGAAGTGGGAATATCGAACGTCTTAGAAATTCCGCAGCCGAGAAAATAGAATTCGATTGAGAACAAGACAAGCGCAACCGTTCCCCTCTGAAATCTCAACAGAATGCAGAGCATCTGTACTTTCATATAAATACTAAACCTTCTGAATGAAGAAAAAGATTTGGCGATATAAAAGATTATAATAGTTGCTCTAAAGTTGATTTAAAAAACAAAATTCTTTGAATTTGTTGAATAAAAGTAAATAATAACATATTTTTCATATTTTATCTATTATATAATTAATAATTCCTAAATTTTTATCATGTTTTCTGTGTTATTATAATCCCTGATTTTTATAATTATATATATTTGTTCCCTTCGCACGACTATCGAATTTACAGCTCGAGATTCAATAACCATAATTATTAACAATATGTTTATCCAACGCAAGATTAACTTTGACACATTTTTATACATCCCGAAAGAGATACAGCTGAGTAAGCTCGTAGATACATTATTTAGCGTTGCTATATTTCGCTTTTGTCGAGACACGATCGCGTTGATTACAAATAAACCGAACAGACAACCGCTTTACACGCGCCAGTAAAATCCACACGCGCGTCTGTCTACGTTTAAGCAGACTGCAATGAGAGCGGATGGGGAAGCTGGTTTCGTTAAAACAACCCCTTATATACCATCCCTGCGCTTTGGCCTCCAGCTTCCACGGCGACGTCAGCCCTTTCTTCCGCCGCAACAGCGTCTCTGGCAATTCACTGATCCGCATTTAGGACAGGAGGCGATATTTAGGCCGAAGGGTGAGAGGCCTCGAAGTTAATTAGATCGACTTCGTCAAGACGCATCCACTTAACTTCAACGCTGCGTCAGAGACACGTCGCATCGTTTGCTTCACCGACTTGCATACACAGCAGAATAGTAATCCTAATATTCCCCGTTAATTCATCGATGCAATTTGATAATCAAAGTGTCGTACAGATCATGATTGTACTTTTTATAAAGCGTCAATTTAACTTGATTTTTTATTTTATACTACAAGATTTTTTTATTTTACATAAAGTCATACAAATAGTAAAATTTGATTATTCCAAATTTTTAATATATAAAATGTTTGTTTCTAGTTGAAATTAAATAGAGTATTAGAAGCTTTACTCTTAAATTATAATACTTTTTTGGAATATGTCAATTTTGAAAAAGTTTTCCATAGTAATCTATGTATTAAATTAAGTTCCGTACGATATGTATATCTATTTCTGACAAAGCCTTCTTTAAATATATATTTATCCTTCTATTTTTATACTTTTTAACTCATTTCGCGCTTTTTATAAAATGTCATGCAGAGAATAATTAATGCAATTACAGAAATAATGGAACATCGATGAAAATACATAGTAACGACCTGCGATCTAAATCGAGAAACGGTCCGGACGAAAAATAGCACGGCGGAATTAAATTCGTCGGGTGTACAAAAAAAGAGCGACGGGCACTCTCAGCGAAGTGACAGCGCGAGAGTTCCATAAGTATACCTCGCCTACATCTCTTCTACGTTCGATAGCATACGTATGCGCTCGTCTAGTATACGCTCGCAAACGACGCGGCGCGCCTGCCGACGGTATTACGTATTAAAAGTTGCAGCCGACGTGAATTTTTCACAAAGGAAAAAGTATTCAGCGCCGCTCTCTCGTATCTTCTATATTAAAATCTAATATGCGAGCAGGTAGAACGTAATATCTATTACAGAGTAATATCACCCTCGAAAACCTTCCTCTTCGAGTACTTTGTTACATTCGCCGGGTAACATTCAAAGGGTGGGCAGAGGGTTGACACTGTATTAAAGAAACGCGACAAACATGCACACACTTCAGTTTCGAAATGCCGATTTGGGAAATTTAACGAACTGATAGTACCTACTTTAACAGCTTTGACAGTTCGATTATCTTCATCAATAGTTTCGTGTCAAAACGTTTTTTAATATTCAAATATATATATATATATATAATTAATTATTTTAAGAAAAATTTCAGTATATGGAATCGAATACTTATAGAGTATTGTTGCGTTCAAGAATTTTCTATTAAAAATAGACAAGAATAGAAATCGCAAACAACGAATTGACGTGGAGATAAAGTGTGTCATAAAATAGAAAGAGGAAGTACAGAGAGCAGAACCCCATGGCGAACGATAAAAATTTATATCAGGATATTCGCTTCGGTCGGATAGTGAATTTAAACGGGCGTGTAATTGGCAGTATCATAAAAAAAAAGAAAAGGAGAAATACAATTCAAGATGGCGAGAAAGAATGAGAGGAAAGGAGACGAAATAAGAAACGAAAAGAGAACAAAGTAAGATGGAAAGTAAGATGGAGGAAGAAATTCGAGGATGGTTGGGTTGTCTCTCATAATTTTTTATTCTAAAACCACTCCGTCTCTTCGAAGAGCGATATTGTTAATATGCAAAGGAGTTTCGGAAAAATGGGGTGGCGAGAAATAAGGATATAACCGTAAACGGAAGATGAGGGACGATGTTTGGGACGGCGAAATTATCGTACTCTCTTCGCTTCGAAAGATTATCTTGTCGAGCGAATATTACGAGCCTGCTTATGACACTTCGATCGGCAACTTCGCATACACGATCTGTCTCGTAAACGTAAAATGCGATATAATTGGATGTTCAACGAGGAATAATCTGTGAAACGAGGAGCATAATTCGACAAGCCATCAGCACTATTATTCCCTAATTGATAAATTATATGTTATAAAAAAATCTTGGCTACAATTTCGCTTTATATTAATGAAATAATTACAATTTCTTCAAGTAATCTGCTAAAAATAATTTCCCAAGATAATTTGCTGAAGCTAAATTAAATATTCATACAAAATATGTCAATGCTAACTGTCTTATCATACTCATTACGATGTATCAAGAAACTATAGGATTATGGTTTTATCGAGGTAACCGCGTGACGAATCTCGAAAATGGCGTCAGCTCGTTTAATCAGCGGCGGGCGAAACAATGTTCGTCGCGACGGAGGGCACGGGTAGTAGTTCAACGAATTGTTTTGATAAGTCGCGGAGACAATACGTCGTTAAGACGCCAGGTTTCTCCGTTACGGGAGCGAGAACGACGAGGTGTACGTGGGAGGTAGGCGAGCAGGCAGGAAGGAAGGAAGGAAGGAAGGAATTCGCGGCGATCTCTGCAAGAAGAGGGAACGAGAGCGACTCAAGAAGAGGACGACGAGGAGGACTCTCGAAGTTTAGATTAAACTCGCCGCGGATAAATATTCGTAATGGAGCGCCAGGGTGCCATAAATTAGCATGCTGCCCTCTCCTGTCCTTTCCCGATTCGACAATCTGTACAGCGCGGCCCGTTACCGTCCGCCGTAAACTTCGTCTTTTCTCATCAGTGTGCTGTACGTCGATATAACGAAAGTTTCGACGTAACTCCGTTAAAAAAGCAAGTAAAAAATGGAATTAACGCCGAATCACGTTTAGATCATTTAAGATCAATTCTAACGATATTCATTAACAGCACACTTAAAATACAAAATACTGATGTAGATTCGTTAATTCAAATGGGAACGACTTCACGCAGGATCAATAGCGGTGCAGAAGGATTAAGTAGTTTCTCGACTTAATTACTAGGGCGTTAATAGGAATTCAGGATCCGAGTCGCGGCTCGTATGGGAGGCACTGCGGACGCGACAGGCGAAAGGAAGGCAGACGGGAAGGAAGGGAATAAACCGCTATTAATCCACATTGGAATTGAGTATTATTAGGGAACGTATCCAGGATTTGCGACGGGTCTGGTTAAAATCTCTTTCGACCGTATCTCAGGAGTATACCTGGCAATCGTTACTTTTCGTACCAACAAGAGACAACTCACCCCTCCTCATCGTATCTCTCTATCTCGAAGATTAGACTGGACAAGGATTTGCTTTGTTTTATTGGCTAAACCATCCCCGATTTCGCTCGAAAGGGACTTAATTGGTATTGCAGGATTGCTTTGATATCACGAACCTTTCCAGACGATGTTATCCATCGAAGCGTCGCGTCGTTCTAGATTTTCTAGAATCTAGAAAGATATGTATTCATCGAGTATAAGTTCTTTTGAGTTTCAGGACTTGTGACTATTTGGAATGACAGATTTTCTGTCTCAAAATTCGATATTTTATGAATAATCATTTATTCTTTTTCAGTTCAATTTCGCAATCAAATTCTAAAATTAAAAAACTTTAAATATACATATATATATTTTTAATGAAAATTTATCAAATAATACGTATGTATGTATATACATATATAAGTTTATTATTTAAGATTTAACAGATGTAAATAAAAATTGTAGAAGATACAAGGAAAAAAGGATAAAGATGAAAGAAGTCGCAGAAGAAATGAAATCATGACTAAATCAAAAAATCAATCATCAAAAAATCAATAGTACAAGAACGAAAAGTGGGGACGAGCGCGTCGATGTTTTGAATCCCAAAGGTATCTCTTTCGATCTCAATACGTCTTACTGTGTCTACAGCGTAATAGAGAAAAAAAAGCGGCTCGATACTCGCGGGGCTGCCTCCGAGACTGAAGTGGATTAATTGGTTGAACACTCACGGGGGTTGAAGCGGGACCGCCTCTCTCCCCCATTCAATTACTTGTGATCTTTGCCGCCAACCCTTCGGTACTCTGAGACCTCCGGATATATTTCGCCGCCGTGAAAATTGGTCCTCCCGCCTCCGTCTCCGATGAGAGAAAGGTCTCCTTTCTACCCCCTTCGAATAAGAAAGCCTCGCTAGGGAATCTTTCGGCGCGTACACTACGTGCGCGCCATATCGATGTTGGGAAATGACTTGAGGAATTGCTGGCTGTAAGTACGCATTTCATTACATTGCTGTTTGCATGTGCTTGCCAATAAGTAAAAAGTATATCTCATAATTATTATTATTTATCTATTACTGAATTTTTATTTTCACTGTGGAAAGAACAAGAAGATAGTTGAAAATTAATATAATTTAATATAAAGCCTTTCAAATTAAATAAATATGATACATGAATATGACAAAGATGGTCGATTTACTTGTAGACAATTTCGTATATAATTTCAAAATACGAGAGAAGAAACTACGAAACTAAGAATATTCGTATAAAAACTAAAGAATTATCATGAAATGAGATGAGAAGCATGGTATAATCCATTAATACTGGCAATAACGGATAACTACATCTAAATACATAAAAATGTGCACGACTGCAAGCGCCATTTCGCTGAGACGTCCTTCTCCGGGTTTTACTATCGATTTCTCGAGTAGGTACCTCTCGTACCCGTATTCCATCGTCTCTGCGCTCTCGCATGAGCATTCGAGGTGGTCCGCCGCACGGTATCATATCTTACCGCACGCGCGCGCGCTCACACTCCGCGTTCTTTTAAATAGAAACTTGCAAAATATTCATGGATGATATTCAAGCCCCATTCAAATACTCGCCCTTACACACTCGCGTGGATCTATACGCGCAAGCTCACGCGCCCACGCGCGCGCATGCATATGTAGACGTCTATCTCCACCCTTGCTCAACGGTACGCGGAGTAACCGATGTGTGGGCGTTTGTGTATATATGTTTATGTGTATTTAGGTTGATTCTTATGTATATACATACAGGTAGATACAACACACACACACACACACACACACACACACACACACACACTGGCGCGCGTTAACGCGGTATCCGCGGGTTTCGCGCTCTGCCCCGTCATAAAAGAGCCCCCGCCGCATGTACGCTGCTGTATCTTTAGAAATATTGGTTAGATTTACATATTTTACCGTAAAGAGACGTGCACAAGAGGGAGGTAGGGGGACGAGGTAAGGGAAGATCGGTGCCTGCGGAAGGGACGCGACGCCGGCGTCGATGGCGGCGGTGGTGGCACAGCGGAGGGGGTAGGGGGTGGACCTAACGGGAGGACGGGATGGAAATCCAGCGGAGTTGCCTGAATGCGGGCGGCTTCAGAGACGCTAAATATTAATACCTACTAGTGTTCCTTTTATGCTCCGTCTACCCTATCCCCGACCCCTATCGCTCCTCTTCCTCCTCCTCCTCTTCCTCCTCCTCTTCCTTCATCGTCCTGCATTCTCACGTTTGCGGTATGACTTAGCATGCGTACATTGAGTTCTGTCTGTCTTTCTCCGCTCTTTTCGGTCTCTTTCTTGGATACCTCTGCCTCCTCTCTCGGACGTTTTCTCCTCGTCTCTTTCGGTAACTCGCGTCTTCGCTCAACCGATGTCCGAGGGCATTCATTGGACGGTCCGGTCCGGGATGAATTCGTCGTGCACGCTTGTTTTTTGAACGTGCCCGTCGCAGCAAGCTTTCAACGGAAGCTCGGAGATTAATCTAATGAGCGTGCATGGAATCGTGGAGCAATACCCAGGAGAATCGTATCCGTCACAGCCACGTCACAATGCGGAAAGCAGTGCCGAGGATACTGAGTTTCGCGCGCTTTTCACTAAAGGATACTTCAAAAGTATGTTAAATGCAAATTCAACGTTTTCACAAAACCTGTTTGGGCACATCGCCAAAAAGATAATATACGCAAAAAATAACGATGTTACAAATTGGCTATCGCGATGCAAAGCAACTCGCGTGCGCATTGTTATTTCTCTTCATATTCACTTCCTTTAATATCAAAAGAATCAAACGTAAAACATTTATAGAATAGCAGATGCATTTTGAAAGAAAAACATTGGTTTATAGCAAAACTAATGTACATATGTTCAAAAGAGAAAGGAAAGTTAATTCAATTTACTAATAAAATATTTTAATTCCGAATTAATGAAATTAATTTGATCTTTTTTTCAAAGAGAGAGAGTAAAACTGTGCAACGGCGCGCGCGAATAAAAGATAAAAATTTAATATTCATTTTTGTATTAAATGATCGCAAGTATGTAAAATATTGTGATATGTGTGTGCAAAAATCTAAAGAATATACATTGCGTAACCATTGAAGGTGATAACGAATAAAAGGCAATCGGCGGTTGGTTCGTCTCTTTTTCCATTCGATAGGGGAAAACGAGCTTAAAAGGTGGTTGCAACAAGTCATCCCGCATTTACAAAGGGGTCGTACGAGCCGCGTCGAACCGCGGCACCCTACGCGCGATTCAATTAATAAAATTCATTCGAATGAGTCCATTAATTTTTTTCCTTTTTCTGCGTTGGCCTTGGCGGCAAAGGGTTTCGAGTCTCGGCGACAGCCGTTTAAAAGACCTGTCGGGAATGGTAAGGGCTCGAATAGCGGATGAACGGGTGCAAATAAGATGGGTCCTCACAGACCTTAAATAAAAACGAACGAATAAATATCCAACAAGGAACGACAGGTCGGGTACTTGTGATACTCGCCCTATTGCCAACACTCGCTGCCATTCCATCTTTTCCGCTTAAGAGACTCGACGACGCGATGGCCCAGAAAAAGTCGGAGATAAAAAGTATCGCTTTCTAAAGAATATTTTAATTAATATTATTGACTTCCTGACAGATTTTCCCAATAAGTACGTTATTAACGATATCGTTTATGGGATCTAAATTTTAAGATTTCAAGCGATTTTATCAGACAAGGAACTTTAATAACAGTCACTTCATTGGTAATCATATCACAACACAACAGGACAAAAAAATGGTGAAAAAATCGCAATGAACAATTAGTCAGAGAAGTAAAGAATTTCAATAATAGTCACTTCATTAATAATCATATACGTAAAGCGATGACGAAGAGTGACAGCAAGATCGCAGCAAATAACAACCGATCACAATTTCTCATAACTCACGTGCACCAGGAATATCTACATCACGCATTGAATTTACGCTAGGAAGTATACGAACATCCAATATGCATACAGGCAATTTCGAGAGCGCGGCTCTTCCCGGCAATTTACGGCAAGATGGCGTATACATGACAAACGATCGAATTCCCTATGCAAAGAAATCCACGCTACCGCGAAGGTTCTTCTCGTTCGTCTCTCCCCTGCATACTCCTTCTACCCTTATTTTGTTCATTCCACCGGCGCGCGTTTGCTTCGAATACACTTATAACGCGGTACATCGCTCGCTTGCTCCTCTCGCTCTCGCTCTCTGTGTCTCTCTCTCTCTCTCTCTCTCTCTCTCTCTCTCTATCTCTTTTTCTCGTCGCGTCATCTCGTATCCCCTGCGATATTATGAGCGCGCATGTAATGGAAACCGACGGATGATACATGGAGACGTCAAACGTGACGGCTCGCGGTGCCGTTTGGAAACGCAGTCCCTTCCAATTCGCGAGCAGCCGATGCCACGGGAGAAAAGCGGCGTCTCCTCTCTCCTTCTGATAAAAATATTAAAACGGCAATCTATTAAACGCGTCGACGTTGGGAAGAGCTCCCAAAAGACATCGCTGACGCTCGTTTCTCTTCCTATAATAAATGGATATTAATAGATTGTAACGAAACTAATCACCAATATGTAATTACGCATAGTCCAGATCCAATACATTATTATCGAAAGTAATAAATATATTTAATTTACGAATCAATTATCTGCATGAAACAGCAGTGTAAATCTTACCATAACTATTGTGTCAATTGGTCCCAAAAAAGCACTGCACGCAAATATATTGCACAGTCATTTTACCCGGAAATCCGATACGACAATTTGTTGCTCGCCTGAAGGCTTTCCTCTTTTCCCTCAAGGCGTTCCTTCCGCCATCCGATTTTGATCGGCGGGAAATCGCATTGAATGCGATAACTTCGGCTGTGAAGTTTGTGGGGGAAAACGAAGACTGGGAAATACGCGATAGAGGGAGGAAAGGAGAGCGGCAGCGGGGGTGAACTGGCTCGGTCTCCTTTCAAGTAGGTTGAACTGATTTTCCACTCGTGGGATATTCAATAAGGTAACACTGAAAGGAAAAACCTGAAGGAGGCTTCAAGACGAGCTAGGGCAAGGGCTGGTTGGTGAATGTATACGAAAAGAGCGTGCGTATATCCACGGTAGAGCAGAGTCAGAAATCGACGGGAGCTGTGTATCTAACCACCTCTATCCCTCCGACCATCCATCCGTATCCTACTGACTACTACCATCAACCGCGCATGTGTATCTTGATATCTCAAAGCCTTCGAGAGGAAAGGGTCCCGCCACCACTTGAATACCTCAACACCGTGATAGTCTTGTCCAATGCAATTCTGATTCTGGTCAAATCAATCCAATCGCGAATGGAGATCTCGTCTCGTATGAGCAGACGGAGTCGCGTGCCAATATTTGTCAGCTTCATCAAAACGGAAGATATTGAGCTTGAGTGTGTTGTTTCTGGTTGGGCTGATTCTGGATTTCAAATGTTGGCAAGGACCATAGAATCGTCAATAGTTATTCGTCAAATTACGCGAGTCGTGATACCTCGAGAGGATCGATCCTTTCCACGGATATTTATGCATGCATGCTTCCAAAAAGAAAATCACGGTCGTCACTCCTCGGATCGAATCTAGGGGAGGGAAAGGAGGATTGGGAGGTTTAATTGAGTGCCAGACGATATCAGGGTAGGTAGCGATTCGTCACTAACAAGGGTTACCTATGGATTACTGCTCGTCCGCCTGTAAACGCCCATCACTTCGACGTGCGTATTCTCTTTTTTCCCTCATCCACGTGATATGGAAATGGCTTACGTGCTCCATGCTCCCTGCAAATACTGTCAGGTAAACTGGTAAAAACCTTTTATTGCTACGAATCCTTCCGTCACTGTGGCGCGACCGTCAGATTAGATTATCAGTTTGTATATTCGATCATCAACGAATGTAATGCCGGCTTCGTCACATGTAAATCTCAGGAGAGGTAGAGCGAGCATTTGCATAATGATATCGCCTCTTCCAATTTGACTTTAAATATTATCGATTGATTCTCTTTTTTCAACTGTCTTTTTTGCCAGCAGTGACGCATTCATTGGCAAGATTCTCGCGAGGAATCAAAACTGATAATCGGTTATGCTATAATAGAAACCCACTCTTTTCCTTCCTCTGCACTTCAAATGCATCATCAAGCGCTGAAGATAAAAGATGGCTGCATAAAAGCTATTTCCAAATGCCAAGCGAGCGCAATGGTGACGTCGTGGAGACTAAAAGACTCCGTCGTCGTTAACATATGTAAACGTATATCATCCACCGCGGTTGGTCGGCCGTATCAGTGCTCGCTGCTAACTACTGCTAACTCTTCTCCGCTCATCCCAAATCGCGATGCATCTCGCGCGTACGTTTTCGTCCCATCTCCCGCGTCGGATTCGCATACATAACCATGCAGTCAATAGATAATACCCGTACAGTAGTCGAGAGTTCTGTGAATGCCCGGCTCGAAGATCAAACAGCAAACCTAAACCGCTGTTTGTTTTTCATCACGCCCCTAATCTCTTATGCAACCTTTCCCTCCTCTCCCCGCTCCCCCCTCCCCCCGTTTTATTCAGAATTTAGGTTATACTGCCGTGAGTTAGACTACACGTGTGTGTGCGCGTGTACTCTCGTGATGCACACGTGTCTCCATCCGTGTCTATTCGTGTATCTCGTATCCGTATCGATTCGTTCCTCTCTTTACCGTGAATTCGTAAAGGCCTCTTCTTTGCCGTCTTGCTTTCATCCCTTTCTTCGTCGACTCTACCATCCTATTTTGTTCTCTCTCAATGTATTGCTATCTGGGGATGCATCGAAAGTCACCGGTGCACGTGTACCCGTTGCACGTTGTCGTATACCTACTGGACCAATTCACCCTTGGGGTTCTCTTCCGACGAACCAAGTCGCAAGCGTGGAAAGACACGCACACACATACATAAATACAGCTGTTCCGCCAGCAAATTACTTTTGTCTCGCGAGTCTTAAGATAACTACGTTTCAGGTTCGAGAAAAGGAGGATAAAGGAACGATTTCTCCAGATGAAAATTATCTATAACGGTTTTATATTTATTGTTTATTTAATTGTTTATTTAATTGTATCTACAATTGTTTATAAGAGATAATTGCCGAAATTTCTTATCTAAGTTAGATAATTAGAATATATATTCCTAATTTACAGCAATAATGAGATATATATTTTATAATCGTATTTCAACGATATTTATAGAAATACAATAAAGCAATCGCAATTGAAAATGATAATGCTATAGCGTTTATAAACCTGACAGTGTTACCTATCAACATTTTTTATCCAGAATGAACGGCGTGATCTCGATTCTCAATGGCGGCTCGCAGAAAGAGTTATGCCCGCGATCTAAGCTCCCAGCGCTCACGGCTTTTCGCGTTATTCCCACACGGACAAAGTATCCGAGAGCATTATCTTCCTGCATAATGCATACACACCGGCGGTGGAAGCAACCCCTCCCCCACTTACCATGAGCTCGATTCTCCTCGCCCTGCCGAAGGGAGGCTGCCGCTCCTCTTTCTCGCCCTCTCCCTACGGCCCCGCCGTCCCTCTCTTAGTCTCCTCCCGACCGAGTATTTCGTGTTATTTTATTGTGCTGCGACTCAATAGTGGCTCCCACCGCCTATACCGTTTCCATGTTACGTATGCTCCCGTTTCTTCCACATGCAAGGAAACACACATCCGCGTAGGAAGCTCGCGCGGAGATACCCGGACAATACACGCACTCACACACGTGCACATCTATACAGATGTATCCGTCCGCTCGTGGAGCGAGAGGTGTGTATGCAGATACACTGAGTACTTAGCATTAAGTATTCAACGCAAGGGGATCACGTATTATCGCCGACTCCCTGCTCGACGCGCGCTTATTTATTGCTACCCGGTACGTATCTCATGTGGCAAAAAGAGAATGCCCGCCTCCCCCTCTAGCATCAGTCTCCCTGGTTTCCACCCCTTACCCTTCGTTGATCGGTGCTTTACATCCGGAAGATTATCGTCCGCTTTAATAACGTTTCCTTCCGGCGCACGCGGTTCACCTCTTTTGCCGCCTTTATAATGCAGCGATATAAAATGTGATACATGACCGATAAAATTTGAATAGAGATATTGAAGTAAAAGAATTTTTATGTTAGCTTTTTGTTTCATTAAAAATCACACAATGTATAATAATTCTGTTTTGATAAAACGTAATTACGCTAATATATACTTTAATTGACGATGGATTGGGACTGTGTAAATTCATTAAAATTGTAGATTCATATTTCATAATTTCTATAATGGCACAAAATATGAGTATTTGTTTTCCAGATTCTTCTTATGACATGTGATGTTATTTATCGAAATAAAAATAATATAGTCATATTTATAATATAAGATATAAAGATTTCAAAAATATGTAATCAAAAATATAATTTTTATATTTTTTATTAATATAATTTAATAATTGTAACGAGATTTACTAATATCTTTCGAAAAACTTATTCTCAAACCGAAAATCGATATAGAGTAAGCTAAGTAGACTGAAAGAAACTCACTGCAGAAAGAGGAAACGTTGGAAATAAAAAAGAAGATGGAGAATAGAATGCGTTACAGCGCGGCATTTCCGAAACTGATGGAAGAAGAGTGAGAGACGGAATAGGGAAGGAGATAAAGACAAAGAAAGAGATAGATAGATAGATAGATAGATAGAGAGAGAGAGAGAGAGAGAGAGAGAGAGAGAGAGAGAGAGAGAGAGAGAGAGTAGTACGTTACGTTACGTACCGTAGTAACGTAACGACGTACGACCGAGAGTAAGTAGTACGTA
>NW_012130077.1:555575-571651 GCF_000143395.1 Atta cephalotes
GAGAGAGAGAGAGAGAGNGAGNGAGAGAGAGAGAGAGATAGGTCTTGTTTCGCAAACAGTTAGGAAACGGCTAACGCCGAGGATAAAGTGGTATCGGAACGAGACGATCGTCGAACAGATGCCGGGCCATAAAACAACCGCTTCCTCTTTTCCATCCCCTATCGCCGCTCTATCCACCCCCATAGAGCAAGCCAACTAGCGTTTCTCCTAATGGGCCAAGACAAACTGCGCCCCCGCCGTTCGGTGTTTAGTGTGTCTGCCTCCAGGGGTTGCCCACAGAATTTCTTCCAATACCCATTACCTCGAGACTTTGGCCTCTCACCCTATCTTCCTTCTCCCACCCCCTTCTCTTTCTCTTGTTTTCCTGTCGTTGTATTTTTCCTTTTCCTATCCGGCTCTTGTTTCGCATATGCTGCGGCTACATGGGTCATTAATTGGAAAAAATCGCGGTTCTACGAAGTTCCCATTGCTCGGCGTAATAAACGCCGTCTTGGGGAATGAAGCCACGATTGAGTTTAATGTCTAGAAAAAGAGCAAATCCTCTTTTAAAATAATTTTTCTCAGGGCAGCAAAAACTACACTCTCTCACTCATGATGCTAAGTCAATGAATGTTTCTAATCACTTGGTGTTCGTGCTAGAGGAAGATTTTCGTTCAATATTTCCCACTCAAAACTGCATGCGCGCCTTGCGCCGTCAATCAAATCATAAAAGTAACGACGGTGACATCCAGGAACATCGAGTTCGATCGATTCGAGCCCATGACCCCGGTGACGGACGTTAAGTGAAGTTTGGACTTGTTAACGAAGTTACAGATTCTCGTAATCAAGGAGAGGAGAGGGAGAAGTACCTGCAGTGTGTAGATATTCAATATGCCGTAGCTGTTAGCATTCACAATGTTATTCATATATTCAGAGACCTACACACACATACATACGCATACATCAAAAACGCATGTACTCCTTCGACATGTACATATTAATATAGGAGTAGATGAATTCGCGGACGCGAGAAAAGCACAAAGAGGGAAAGAGTTGGATGAGCAGAGCGCGTAAGAGTGTCTAGGATGGAAGGAAAGAGAACACACGTCGTGCCTCGAATGGAGCTTTGCATACCGTTTCGTACTACACTGACTCGATTCTGAGCGACGAATTCGTTAAGCTTCCGTTTTATACGTACGTACGTACGCCTGTACGAAAGAGGAGAATTTTGCCGGTCACGAGAATTTCACCAAAGCGACTGGAGTGCCGCTGATGCGAAATGCAAACTGGCCGCGTAATGTAATTGCTATAGGCGTTTCGCGCGCGGCCGACGTTTCGCGACTAGTCATTTAGCGATGAATAATGTGCAGCAACTGACCGCTCGCGCCGGTATATACACCGTCCGGGCATTTTTTATTCCGCGACTGCTTATCGGCATTGTTCGCGAGTCCATTCACAATTGACAAAGTTTTCCGACTCACATTCAACTACTTTGCTCGTAAACTGTACTATGATAAAAATTAATAATGATAATAATTAATAATAAAGCACGACAGATTGATGTTAGTTACAAAAAATATAATTTGAAAATGTAACGCAATCAAGGAAAAACATCAAGCTTGTATATATAAGTATTTTTAAGATAGCATTTTTAAGATAGTAAATTTCTTTTAAAAATGATAACATGTTAACACTCACCATCATCGTTCACGGTCACGTACGAAAAGAAATAAGATGAGGAAAGTACGCGTAAGAGACGCGCAGGCAAGAGACACGCAGCGATAATGATAGAGAGCCGACCGTTATTTCTCATTAAAAACAAGGGCTTCATCGCTCGCCATTATTGCAGAAGTGGCAGCGCGGTGTGTTCTCTTGCTTTCCCTGACAGGACCAGGCCTACAACCAGCCCACCCACCCACCCCGTCTACTAAGCGCGCCACGAGTACAGCAGTGAATGAGTGTCATTGAGAGGTGTCACTTCGTAGCATATTCGTTTGTATTTCCCGCGCTCTCGTCATTATCTGCCATGCGGTGCATTGTAACGGCGCGTCGGCCGCACTCGAGCACTCCAACTCTGCAAAATACAAATAATCAGGAGGATCCGTCTATCCCCCCCGGTTCTGTCTAGTGGATCCGCGTGCTCCAACGCTTTCTCTTTTCGACTAAGCCTCGACTATACACTTCTCTTCTCTTCTCTTGTTCCTCATCGTACAACGAAGCAGCCAGCCTCTATCGAGCTGGCTGTTCTTTATTCATTACTACAGCGACTCGCATCGGTGATTCGTTTGTCGCGATTGACTGTAGTGCTATTGCCTATAAAAGAAAGTCATGCTACATTACATTTCGATATACGAATCGTTCGATATACGAATAGATTAAAATAATAATATTTAAGAATTCTAATATATTGATTAGATTCTTTTTCTATCTTCTACGAAAGAAATTTAAACAGAATTAATAAACATGTAACTAGATTCGATATCATGTATAAACCAGAATAACTTCCAGTTTTTTAATTGAAAGTGGAGATGCATATATAGTTCATCTTTAAAATATTCAATCCTCGAGCTAGACGAGAATACGTACAGATATATGCGTGATAAGAAAGATCTGCTCTGTTTCATATTTTGTTTGTGCATTGACCGTACACGGATTGCATCTACTAAAGCTTGCGGGTCATCACGTTGCATCATTTCGTCGGAAATACAGCTCTGAGCTATTGTTGTTGGCGTTTACGTTAATTGGTAATTTGACGAAACCTCTGGCACACATTTCGATGTTGTAAACTAAGGGCATATCTACATATGGCGCTGTGGAGGCATTATTCAGCCAGGGGCGATAATGCGATTTTCCAGTAAATCATGATAATCTTTGAATACTTTTACGATAGTATATAGTACGTACATCAGGATTATTAAATCATTATATAGAACGTCAGATGAAAATTTTCTAAAAAAATATTTAAAATGAGCACGTATTGATGAGCAAAGTAACGCAAGAGTATATGATTGAAATTTGACTTGCACATGTAGGCCGTGCATTTTCGATCACAATAATGTTGCGTGGCCGAGTGATCATTTCAATGACAGGAACTTCGAGATGAATTTTCGGAGGACAGCCTTTGGCAGATCGCGTAGCTCATAAACGGCACCGTAGCCTAAAGCCATATCGACTATTAAGCAGCGTATAGCACGGATATAGCCCGGTGTACGCGGTGTATACGCTCGTAATTACCTTTACCCTTAATTATCTATCCAATTAGCCCGAAGCTATTATGATTAAACCTATACTGTAAGTTTATAATAACAATTAGTTACTATCGACCGCCGCTGCGACGCGGTAATTCTCACTTTCCGAGCTGAATCACCGCACGCCTTATTGAGGTTTAGAGTTTCGAAATTGCACTTCGTCACCCCCGCTTTGGATGGCGAAAACAAGCACCGGCATAAAATTACAAATTTATCTTATGTGCTCTAGGGGCGCGGAAAAAACATTATGCTAGACGCGTCTCTAATCGTCATATTTCTGAAGGAAAAAAAGAACAAAATTTACGGAAAAGGTACCAAGACAGAAATATTGCCTTCGTTAATTTATCGTTTCGCGCTCCTTCTACTGCACGGTTATTATACTTTCGGATAATTAACTCGATTTTTCTTCCAGCAAGGATGAGATAATTGCGCCGATGAGGTACAAATGTCTCAGCTCGTTAAACTTGTTATTCTTCTCGGTAAAGCTCTGGAAGACCAATTATCTTTTGGTATCTATGTTTGGCTCAATAGTATTTTCAGTATAAAGAGTCAAGAGAGAGAGAGAAAGAAAAGAGGATTCCTTTACATAAATTGAAATAGAAATTATGTTATGTAACCTCGTATAAATCTATTAATATAAAAAAATATTTAATACATGACAATTAAAAAAGAGAAATTAGCACGGGAAAAATTTCGTTTTTTCTATCAATTAAAAAATTTGCAAAATAATAATATATTTCTGTGTCTTTAAACTATACAATATCTAACAAAGCGGATACGAAAAGTAGTCGATCCCAATGCCGCCAGCCGATAACGATTTCCGCAGGAACGAATTATTAGTTCATTAGATGGAAATAACCCGTGATGGAAAGTAATGAGCCTAAGCCGGTATTTTTGCATAATGGTCGCCATAAAGCCAGCGAAGCGTTCAGACGTCGTACTTCGTAAAGTTGTAAAAAATCGGTTACTCTCTCAATGCTAATCAACTGGAATTAGCACTTCCTTCTTTACACTTCGTTTGTTGCCTCAATAACGTGCGACTCTTTCTCCTCAAGTCGTTGCCTGCAATTATAGTTATAAGTGCGCGAAGGAGTTTATAATTAGAATAGTAATACGTGCATTGTAATAAAAAAAAAACATGTAAAAAATCTTATATGAATTGAAATTTTAGATTTAACTAGAAAGATACAAATTAGACACACTTAGTTAAGTCTAATAAATATAATTTATTGCGTTAACCAGAATTCATTTTATTTGTACTTCTTGTTGGTACAATTAGAGCATTTTTCTCAATCTAGTCTTAATCTCTAGTCTCTATTTATTTTTCTGTAATTATCCCAGTTTGCATCTAATCGTCAGGAAAATTTCCTTACACAATTTGTATAGTGTTGTATATGATTAAATACTATTTAATGTGTAAAGTTTTTTTATAATTATTGCCTCTAAAATGGCAATTTTTAAATTATATGTTTTACGATATTTCAAAGAAACGCGATGCAGAATCTCATTTCTTCAAGATCGAAACCGAATCTTTCTTGAGAAATGATGAAATAATATGAAAGACGATCACCCATCATTAAATGAGATCATCATAGAAAGAGACTAAAATAGGAATATTATATCATGATTCGACAGAGAGACTCGTTCAATCGTATGGAAAAACGAGTGATGATTGTATGCACGCACACCTTTCCCTCAGCTTCTTTCTCTCTTTCTTCTCGCATTCATCTGTCTTTTTCTCTCCTTGAAATCTCTTTCTTTCTCTTCTGCTCTTTCAGTTGCGTATTCAAATACGTATACGTTTGGCGCGGTTGGATTTCAAGGTCTCGCCGCGGTCCATCCTGAATACGCCCACAAATTTATCATTGAGTATTATTCATTGAAGCGTCAATGGTACCATTTGAATATGAAAAGAAGGAGCCTAGTGAATGGTTCCGCCAAGGCGCGTCACCCGGTAGGAATATAGGTGTACACCTATACGGGGTGTCTCTTAAAAAAGCGCTTCAATTATCTTACACTCGCGCTAAACGATGCGTTGCATAAATAATGAATAATCTTGTTGCATCAAAGTAATATTATATAAAGTGCGACAATACAGGCTAGATATTTTTTATTCATTTCAATTAAAAAATTATACCTATGTTTTCATGCGAATTGTATTGAATTTTAACAATATTTATAATGTATAAAAAATATCTTTCTTTCTTTAAATATATAATTGTATATGTGTTATGATATAAAAATATTATATTATAATATTATATATATATATATATATATATATATAATATTATATAATAAATACAACAAAAATCATAATTTTGATTAATAAGAATGTGTTGTGTTTTTGAGGCACCCTTTATATATGCAAAGCAGCGGGGGAACTAGATGGCAGGCTTCGATTATTTAATCGATTCAGAATATTCAGGGACCTTCGGGAATTCCTTTTTGTTTAACTTCCTGCAGATATTCGCCGGTGGGACCATCGTCTTCGTATCGTACGTACGCACACTACTTGGCCTTGTCTCTGATGAAGGGGAAGTAGAACCAACGAACAACACGTTGTTGTCAAGGGACAACGACGGAGGAAACGACGTGTCACCCGAATAAATAGTTATTCGACTACGGCGATGAGCGTGACAAACCGATCAAAGGAGGAGTCGGTTTCTTCGATTGTACACAAAGTCGATCAACTTTACAATTCATGATTACTTCAAAAATATAACGGACGCGATTTTTATCTGATTCAGGATTGTCAGCTGTTACATCACTTACGTCAGTTGTTTACTACAATTTTATTAGAAAATATATATATCTAATATCGCCTTTCTCTTTTCTCATATCTCTCACTGATGATAGAATTGAAAAATAAGTAGATATCCGCGTATATATATTAAGGGAATTATAATTACTCCCGTCATATAGATGGACAACTGCGAATTACAACTTTCTCTGGTTAAACTTCATATTACGTAAGCAATAATTTGAAGTTGCTTATTCTAGCGTTTGCCGATAAGTATCAAATGCACAACGGCTACGTTCTTCGCGCAAACTCGTTTACGTTAATCGCCTCTGCGGGGCTCCCGCTCAACAGCGTGTCGAATGTTAAAAAGAGTATTAATATAAAACGACGATTGAAAGACGTACCGCTATTATGGGAGCGAGATCGCGTCTTAACGTCAGGACGGCGCGCAACGAACGCCGATGCTCGAAGACGACGCGAGTGATTTCAAGAGCGGAGGGATTCGAGATAGGATTGTCTGCACCATCGGCTAGGAATCCCATCAAGTATCGTCGTTACCCCCATGGCGGAGCGCACGGGCGGCAGGAGGCTCGAGCTAGTTAGAGTTTATAATAAGGATCGGCCGTCCTGTATAACACGCTGCCAGGCCTATCATCTATTTATCGAGTGAAAATGTCTTCGGCTCAAATCCCCGTGAAATACGGCCTGGTGTCTCCTCCCTTCCTCCCTCCCTCTCTATCACCCTACGTGTTCACCAGCCTTCGATCGAGTATTGTTTGTCGTCTATGTGCTGCTCCGCGAACTGTGAAAAAATCGAACGGGATTTTAGAAAAGAGGATGGGAAGTGCCTTCCTTCGAGAACCTCATTCGTCGAGATTACAAAAGCCAAAAATGATTATATAGAACAATGCAAATACTAGTTTTCATCCCCAAGATGGGGATCATTCTTCGTTTCTTGAGAAGATAAGATCTTTTATTGTGATCTTATTATAAGATCTTGTATTCATCATTACGAGAATTTACAAAATAAAAGGTATATAATATTCACGAGAAAATGTTGTATTTTTGTAAATTTCAGCACAAATCTCTGTTTGCTCAGCTACTTAAAATTGTTGTCCATAAAGCCGAAAATTTACTACCTCTGTTTATATAGGAATCTCATCGGCGCCATCGAAAATTACAGTGTTTAGTCCAAACAAGGGATTTAACAGGCCCAAAGTCACAAGTCATTCAGCAGATATGATCTGAGTCGGTCGAGACACTCAAGATAACGTATCCTAAGATGCTAGTGCTCCTCTCCTCTCGGTTAATCATACAGTGAATCCGCAATATTTGTATATAACATATACAATTATGATATGAATTTTGAACCAATAAGAACAAATCTAATTAAGTAAGAGGAGCCATGAATGAGAAATCATAAGTAGAAATCAGAGTAATATCACTTATTAAATTAACAAATTAACAATTTAATATAATTTTTGATACTCTAATAAGTATTTTTATGAGAATATTAATAATCTGATGTAGATTTTAATTATAAAATATAATTTCACAATTAATCCGAACTTATCCGAAGAATCTGGGAACTCGAAGCTTGTACGATACTTTACCTTTTCCTATTCTGTTTTCCAAGGATCATAGAGCTGAAAACTCGCATTGCGACAAGAATTTATCACGCGTAACACAACTCCAAAGTCGCATACAACACAGCATGAGCTTGGGATCGGCGATGATGAAGGGGGTGGTTGCTCAAGGTGCATCCGCTTGGAAATTAAAAATGTCGCACAATGAACGCTCGCCGGCTACCGTTGACTGAAATGCAGTTGCGCATGCAACGGGAGGCCTCTCCCGTGCCGCCTCCGCTGACGACCTTTTATGTAAGAGTTAACGATTTCGCGTGAGCGATTACAATCCCCCTTGCATTCGTTCGTTCACTCTTTCGTTCGTTCGACACCGGGAATCGCAAAGGTGGAAACGCCGCATCGGTAAACCACGTCGGAGACGTAAGGCGGGATTTGCTTAACGAAAAAAATATCAATGGCCTTTTGCAGCACTTGGCGTCGCACTTCCGCGACAATGAAGTTATACTCTCCTCCCCTTCCGGCAAAAATTTCGCGCCGCACCGTTTATGATAAAACAGAGCGTCTTGAAACGAGATCATTAGCACGAGATTTATTGCGTCTAAATCCAGGAAAACTTTAGAAAAACTAGATTTGGATGTAGTTTAGATGTAAATTATTATTTTGTATTTCTCAGTAAATTTATGTATAAGGAAACAAAGTATATATTATAAATATTATTCAGTTATATATTCTTTTTCCCTTGGTTATTAGAAGCGACCTTGGTTGGTAGAAGAAATAATAATCACTGTAATCAGATATAATAGACAGGTGCAACTAGTACAATATTAAGATAATTTTTGTTAAAATATACATCTAATATCTCGTCATATTATAATACAATGAAGAGGTTTTAGAGTTTCCTCAATTCCACCGTTACAAGTCCATATAATTGCGCTCTTATTGCTGTTTTACAAGAGGCAGTAATTGCAGCACGTGAGAAACCGTGGGTGGGCCCGCGCGCGGACATTCCAAAATAAAATCGAGATACTGCCTTTTTGCAGCAGCGGAGATCGCAGCTTCTCTCGAGGGGAGGTGACGCCGGACCACACCGAGTTTCGACGTGTCACCCGGGATGAAAGAAAATGGCTGACGATCATTAGCGACGGTGACTCGCCGTCGGTGGATGGTCCTCGTTAAACACTCGACTCGCTTTTGACGTATCCATAATCACCGATAAGAACTTGTCGGACTCCCTCCCCCTGCCGTCCATCGTTTCTTTATCTCTCTCTTTCTGCCTTTTTCTTTCTCATTCTCTCTCGCTTATTTACCGCCCCTTTCCCCATTCTTGAGTGCGTTGCCAACGTCCACATCCGCGCGCCATCCGTGCGACGACTTTGAAATCCAGGTGGTGACACCGCGTCTCATAAAGAGAGCGAGACCGAACGCATGCCGCAGTGTCGAGTGCATAAATAATCCGAGACAAATTACTCTTAAGTCATGTTATCGGCAAGCGTGGGGAGATTATAAGAAAAATATGTGCGTACCTGCGGATTGCTCCTATATGCAGACTCATCGCGTTAGGCTGAGTTCCCCCCGAGTGAAGGAGGAAGCTAATTAGACACCGCAAAATCGAGCGTTAAGGATTGTTAATTGCATTCAGAGAAATCGAATAAATTAATAATATTTAAAACCTGTGAAATAATTTTAATCATCTATTGAATTATTTTATCCATTTTGATGTATAGATATTTCATCAAAATGGATAAATATCTATCAAAATCAGCGAACAATAATGATATTTAAACACACATTTATGAAATTCTCCAGAATTTTCAATTATTTGCTTCATCTGTATGGATGTGTTCATTTCATTTCAATTATTCTGCGAAAGTTCTTTCTAAACTTCACCTTCGATAAATCTCATTACATATAATCGTTTCGAGTCTGCAATATACCAAGACTATGTTCTATCTCTTCTCTTTCCGTGCTTGCCTTTCTTCTCGAGTTCACCTTTTTATCTCGCCTGCTGGGCGCGTCAATTTTGGGAAAGTTCCTCGAATGATGAACGACGGCACATTTCGAAGGAGCACGATGGAATCTTCACGAAATCTTCGCTTAACGGCACCCAAGTGGATTAAAAGCTGATCAAAGTTTGCGAACAGTCATTTCAATATCGCGAGATACCAGACGCGAAGACGGAGAACACGCGAGACCTTTTTCGTCGCCGTATAGAATACAATCAGGTTGACGTTAACAGATTATTGTGTTTTCTACGAAAGAAACTTGCTCAGTTGATAGAAAAGACTGACGCGCGAACTACATTTTATAACAAGGAAGCTTTTTCGCATAATTTTAATCAATATCGTCGGACACAACTGAAGTTTTTATTTTATTATCCACAAATATACATTGAGAAAAGTTACGTACACTGAGAAAAAATGCTGTTAATTCAATTAAAGTCTATATTATGGGCTGTCACATAAATGATTAATTCATGTATATTTTTATTGACATAAAGGCCTTGATTATTGAAATAATAATTTATGCCTTTATGTCAATAAAAATATACATGAATTAATCACTTATGTTTTCAACAGCATTTTTTCTCAGTGTACGTAACTTTATATACACATAAAAATTAATTCTACTATTAATTCTATTGATAATAAATAAGAAATAGAACTTACCGCAGTCTTATTATAATATAATAGTACAATATTTGTAAGTAGAAAATGGAAATTAAAAAAAATATTGTATTTGAATAGTTTTGGTATATATTATAATCGTGTCCTGTTAAAATTCTTTCATTAGAATTGTTTAAAAAACATATTACATATAAATAAATATTTAATGATTATGGTTAACGAATAAGTCGCTCATTTTATATAAATTATATTCATGTAAATTTTTATCTTCCTTTAATTAAAAAATTTTTGTAACATTTTTCAAAAGAATAATATTTTTCGAACGTTACTCAGAAAATAACGTTACCAAGAAACTTATTCTTTTTGACAATTCTCAAAACAGAATACTCTTGCGTCTAAATAAAATCATTTAATTGGCGAAACACAGTAAAAGCGCAATATAGATGACTAATATGACTATTGGGTATAAATATAGCACATTGGTCACTGGAAATTGCAAAGCTACCTATGCTCATTAATTACTGCACTGATGACATTTCACGATTACACGGATTAATTAAAAACTCATATAACCAATAATGCGACAAAGGTTTATCGAAGCACGAAACATTGCTTCGTAATTTCACCAGAGCTACATTATTATGCCATCATTAGCTAAACATAATTATGTTTCTTGCTTAATGCAAATTACTTTGCCCGGGATTGATAATTACACATTATATTACGAAACATTCGTGTTTATTCTCCGCGTTTACGCTATTATGCTCTTTGACTACGTTTACCGATGTACACAATCGTCTGCTCGCACAATTTGTACGCTCGAGAATAATTACAAACCTGCCAATGAGCGACATGCAAAACATAGAAAAGAGAAGGTAGGAAAAGAAGATGACATCCGAGTTCGCGCGTACATATACCCATACGTACATACGCACACACATACGTAATGCGCATACATACAGACACACAACATGCTCACATATACACTTATCGAAGTACCGAGCGGCGACATTACGACAAGGAAAGACCATCTTCGTACGATCCCCGAGGCCGAATCGAATCAAAAGCTCATTCGCGAGCTTGGCTTCATCTAAAAACAGCAAGCTATTAATATTAATACGTGCAAAAAGAAAAAGAGAACAATCAAAATGAGACCCGCCGGCTTCATCGAGATGTCACGTCAATCTAGAAGATTTCAAACCATCTCGATCTGCATCACTTTCTTAAATAGAGATTTCGCAGATATCGCTGTTAATTTCTAGCAAATTGACTCGCGAAAATTAATGCGTTCTTAGTATTTATTTGCGACACTATAATAGTTTCAGCTTTAACTTGATCTGCGCATTTATACGCATGGTAATAATAAATTACATCTAACAATTATTATTAATTTTTTTAATTAACAATGATCATTTAAACAGTAAATATGAATGATAAATTGTTGAATCAGTAGTTTATCAATCATATTTATTAAAAGAAATGCCAATAAAATAAAAAATATAATCAAATAAATCAGCCATTAGATCATTAAAGTCAATAATAGTACTTAGAATAAAAAAAGAAATCTCTCTCTGCGAATCTTTCAAGGACAAAACCTATTTATTATAAGCCCATCCCTGCGCAAACACATATTACACGCTTGAAAGAGCTAAACCAACGCAGCTGGACGACGATCGATTCTCGCCAACGATCTTCGTCCTCGATCCCTCCAAGATGTGCGCGTGCAGGGCTCAAGGTTCTTACGTAAGCCTACAATATTCCCATGCACCCTTTGACGGGTCGATCGCGCACATTGCATTGTCCAAAAGGTTTCATCGAAGTGGAGAGGACACAAGAGCAAAGAGGGAGGCACCCAACTGAGAATGGGGAATCAAGATCTCTCCAAGGGCGCGCCTTCAGATGTGCGTTTCTCGCACGCGAAGAAAGCAAAACCGTAGAAGTGCACCTGCGAGGTGCTTCAATAGGCCTTTCGTAGGAGGCTAATATTTAAATGCGTGGCGAGATGAAGAAAGACGCAGTCTGAGCGCAACCGATCGGACCCCTGATCTGACCCCGGCATTCAAATGGGCCGATAGCCGAGTGATACGAATGATCGGGTAACCCAAAACTCTGTTGGTTTCAACTGCGTGGCTTCTGAATACCACACGCCGCTTCCTGTTTCTAAGGTCAATTTGACGTTTCTGCGCTGCTTGTAAAACTACCATAAATTGATATCAACAATTTAGTTTTTATTTCTCGTTCGCAAAATTTAATAATCGCAATTTGCGACTTTGACAATTTTTCTATACTTTGTAATTAACATTATTGTCAGTTATTTTTAAATAACGTAAATTTATTTAGACATTCATGGGACTATTAATTTATCGATGATTAATTATTACTGATCTAATAAATTCTTGGAAATATCCAGTAGCCTTATAAAATTATGAAACAAATTTCGATAATAAAATTCCCATCTGCAAACATCTCTCTGCTTCCAGCCGAACTGCAGCGATGTCAAAAGACAGAGTGGCTCGGTAGCTGCTGATCCCCACTTATACTCTCATTAGCTGCGAGGTCAGCAGCAACGAGCAGCACTACCATCGGCAGCAATGGCATGCTAAACAAGCAGCGAAAGAACGAGGCAGTGATCCAGCGCAACGGCAAAGGTAGCTCCCGCAACTGATTACGTATTAATATGTTTCTCTGAATCCTGCTGTCAGACGGACACGAAGCGGATGGACACGAACGGTCGGGAAGAGAGAACGAGGGGGGACGTCCTACTGCCCAGGGCATCCCGCGGGACACCGGGCGTCCGGGTGCTCTGATGAGAAAAATTACCAGAAATAAAAGGAGGACCGGCAGCGCGATTATACAAAACGGATATTACAACGGACCCCGGCACTGGCTCTTATTAAACCCTCCACCTCTGCCGGGGCGAGAGGCTGCCTTCAGCTTCGCGAATTCAATGGTACGCGCGCTCGCGCACGCAAACGGAGCTACAGGAAATCTTCCTGAAATATTAACCAATCCCTCTCTCTGGTCTTCTCTTTTTGTCAGATCCACACGGCCACTGATTTCGCGGGATCTGCGACGTCAACCCTTTCTCTATTACTTTCTTCAAGCGGAAGGTGTCAGTGTAAGTTCACAACTTTTACAGCTTTGTACTCAAAGACGAGAAAGATCCAACATTGCGCATGGACTGTCTTCAGTTTCATGTAAGATTTTAATTATCCAGAAAATTTTTGATACTTTAAATTTCAAATATAAGAAAATGCGAGAATTTCTCTGTGTTTAACGGTCTATAAAAGGTGATTTTATAATTATTCGATAAGTTATAAATGTTTTATCGTTTTCGACTAATCAGACATTAATGAAATTCGAAAGATAAAGATTGTCAGATAAAAACACATCATCATTAATAATTTCTTTTTGCATTTATTCAGCAATGTATATTTTTTAAGCGACGGTATTTTAGAAGTAATTGTACTAGCGCGTACACACACACACACACACACACACACACACACACACACACACACACACACTATTTGTTACTTTTAAATATGTCCGTTGACAATTTTTTAATCTTTTTTTTAAAACAATATTTCCTAAATTGGAAAGTTCAGCACCGAGTTAATAGGATCAATCGCCATCGAAATTATATCCTAATCTTTTTGTACGTTTCAAAATTAAAGTGACTTTTTATAAAATTCCCTTGCTTCTTGTTCTTTTTAACAACACAACATTACTCATATTTTTTCAAGTACAAACAAAATCAGAGATATAAATTTAGCAACAATGTGCACGTATATAACTATTAATTAATTTAAATTATTTAGTATAATTTAGTATAATTTTTTTAATGTATAGAATATTTCCGTATATTTTTACGGCAATATAACAATTTTACCATTTTTTATTATAAAACTTGTTTTTAAGTTATTTGCTTTATTTTATTATAATCCCAATAATTTTAAAATCATTTAAGTCGATTTATTTCTCATCACGGATGAGAAATAACTTGACAATTCTTGTTTGTATATAACTTCTAGATGATTATATAATGATGATTTATATCATGTAAACATCGGCAATTAATAGCTAAATTTATCATTTATCATTAAAATATACTGACTGCGACACCGAAACGAGCAATCGGTAGCATCATGACAATGCGTCTTTGATTTACGCAAAGAGTTTCTTGCTGAAACTCGTGTCTTCGTAGTTCGTATTGAAGTGCATATCCAAGTGGATTTGCATACGAGTTCGCATCGTGGTGTTACCTGCTGTAGGAGGCCGGGCACATGTCACATTCCCATTGTCGGCATTGAGAGAGAGAGAGAGAGAGAGAGAGAGAGAGAGAGAGAGAACGGTATGAGCGGTGGGGAGCGAAGGAGATAAGTACTTGTACTAAGTGCTGTTTTATTTGTATAAGAACAACCACTTTGCTACCGTCATCCGCCCTCTTGCTTGGCCTACGAAGACAGACTGTTCGCGCACACAAACATCCATATTCGCAGTTGCGATTTGCTCGCGGAACGCACGCGATTCCGCAGACTTACGTGGGTGAGGCTGAGACGAGATCAGTGAGTGTGACTAAAGGAAGCTACTTCCGGTCGCATAATTCCGTTAAGATGTCGGAGCATTCGCTATAATGTTCCCCTTGTCCTTTCATTTTCCGAAAATGTTATGTTAATCCAGTTGTCGCAGTTAATCCAGCAGTGAGGCATCTTTGATTTATAGATTTATGATATAACATTGTTAGCATATGCAAATATAATAGAGATTTTGAGAGTCAGTGTAATTTTAATATGTGTAATTTAAAATGTCGATATTGTAGAATCAAAATAATTTTTTATTTATTCGTAATAATGAAAACTTGAAAAAATAATGTAAATTACACAATAAACACAATAAATTATATAAATTGTGACTACAGTATTTTCCTGAAAGATATTTCGTTGAGAGTTGATCACACCAGCTCCGAATTCCGCTTACAAACGGGCTAACGCAATGAACGCAACAGAGAACTTTACTGTGATCTTATCATCAAGAATCAGAGCGAAGTTATCGCCGGTTAACAAACGTCTTCGTTATTGCTTCAAACGGTAAAGAGAAGAGCCTGTGCTGGCATTAACCAGACACTCTCTCACGGAATACTGGTCCTCTGCTTTGATCTTGGTCAACAGCGAAACTTTAGACCTCCTAGTCGTATGCGTGCCAACTAATTGGAAATGATTTGTTTGATTATCGTGGATCAATTCAATACGATGCAAGCTATCCGATTGTTCGTCTAATCGTCGTTCGAGTCGGCGCGATTCATCAATGCTGATCTATAAGCTTCTCGTCGAACTTGTCGCGGATTGAGACAATAGATCTTCCAAGCGCGGAACAAGTCGGTTCGCAGGCAAAAGGAGGACCAACTAGGCGCTCTGTGTGATACCTCGGCTGATGTCCAAAGGTGCTTCCCTCACACTCAACACTGGATGTGCCTTAGTCTTAGCAAATTGTACAATAACAATCCTAGTAGTAGCTGCCGGTGCTCCTTCCCGTCGTCCTAGGTACATCTTCGCTTCTATGCCGAGTGTCTTCAAACCAACCCCTTTCCATTCTCGCTCTATCCTTCTCCCCGCGCACCGGTGTTGTGTACATTAGCGGATGCTCTGAAGGCAAGACAAACGGAATATTACACAAATACCCGCCCCTTCAACCCCCCGTCTTCCGTAACTACCAAACCACTCTCGTCTTCTCACTCTCTCCTTCTCTCTCTCTCTCTCTCTCTCTCTCTCTCTCCTCCTCCTCCTCCTCCTCCTCCTCCTCCTCCTCCTCCTCCTCCTCTACTACTACTACTACGTACGTACGTACGTACGTACTACGTACTACTACTACGTACGTACGTACGTAGTAGTAGTAG
>NW_012130077.1:571671-589447 GCF_000143395.1 Atta cephalotes
GTCGTCTCTAGGACGAAGAACAACGAACGTATACTACAACTAACCACCCTCCTACCCCTACCCTCCTACCTACCTAACCACTCTCTCTCTCTCTCTCTCTCTCTCTCTCTCTCTCTCTCTCTCTCTCTCTCTCTCCCCCCCCCCTCTCTCTCGCTCTAACTCTCGCGATCTTCCGACAGAAGATATCCCCCTTTGCGAATGTTTCATCTCATGGAATGGATAGATATAAATAGACAGATAGAGAGAAGAGAGCAAAAGGGAAAAGTCAAGCATGTAAAAGTGGACATCATTTGAGAGATATTTCGCAGGAGTTCCGTCAATTTAGAAACAGTTTTAGGGATATTCGCTTCTGATTGCTTAACTAATTTAAGAACAGGATTATGAGATCGTTAAAATACCGTATAATTACTGCGAAGTCCATGTTTGCGAAACGCGCTTAACTCAATTATATATATGATCTATTATTGTTAAATAGCAATTATGAATTGTTTTATCATCTTATGGTCTTTTTTATTATATGTTTTTGTAGAAAAAATTTATCTAGAAGAAATATTCGCTTCTTTTAATTTAGAACATTCAATAAAACACAAGTATTGCAAATAAAATATTTGAGAGATACTGACTAATAAATAAAGATTAAATAAGGCACATGTTATGTAATAATCTATGAAAATTTTGAAGAAGAACATTTAAAAAAGTTATTCCTCAAACCGTTAAATCCAAAAATAATCGAAGATAAGCAAGAATTTCTCATTATTGTGATTATTATTCGACGACGACGCGGGACGACGAAAGAGCGCCGTGGGCCGATTCCTTGACCACCCGAGTACGAAGGAGCGGGATGCTTCGTAAATGCATAAAACGCGATATGAAATGCACGAGTTCGGACGTTTTGGCATCCGGACAAGCAGACAATCAACTCATCGAGGCGTGTGGATGCATTTTTATTATATATTATAGACTGCCCGATGCCTTCCTCCATATCGTACGTCACTCATAATGTCAGTCGCTAACGTACCGTCTCGAACGTATTTTACGTACCGGGTGCTCCAAAAGCGATCTATTACCTTAAATCTTTAGAAGCTCTTATTCTTAAGACTCATGAACAAATTGTTTAAAAAGCATATTTAACGTTTTAGATATTATAAATCGTTAAGCAAATATATTAATGTATTTATATAATTATTTTGCTTTCAGTAAAAAATTCTATTAACATAACACACGTTTTTCGAGATAAATTTGAAAAAGATCGGTGACGCAATGTTAAGAAAATGATGTAGTATGTTCTTTAATCAATTTGATGCGCACATGCCAGATTATTTCAGTGTACACGTAATTTAACGGCTTGAAGCTATCGCACCTGCTCGTGTAATTATCCCATCGGAACACTATACTCAAAAATTATGTAACGCGATGATATCGAAAAGATGTTGACGTAAAGTGTCACAATATCTAACAAACTTGAGCAGAGAATTTTTCTCGCACTTGATCTGGCATTATTATAAGTGAAGTATAGTTGAGCGTTCACTCGAGCTGACATTTCATTAATGGAAGATTCTATTTCAGAGTTTGACACCCAGTATAGATTTTGGATATAGGTGCATATCGGGCCGTATCTCCTTGTATCAGCCATACACATAATTACCATCTGATAGAGTCTGTTGTCTGTCGGGAGGTTGATTTCATACTTGTTCTTATTGCCGACCCGTCAAAGGTATCCCCGTGGTGGTAGGACGGCCGATCTCAGATGGGGGCCTTAGGGCCGCATAAGCCCCTTCTCCCGTCTCGACCAATCACTGACCCTTGGTCTGCCTTACCATCGAGAAAACGTACGAGAAAAAGAAACGTGATTAGACCTGCTGCAGGACGATGCATCGACCAGTTCGAGAGTGTCGGCCGCTTCGATGGCCGCCAATCGAAGTCCAATCATTGGCTGAGATAGTCAGCCATTTCGTATTGTATATATGCATATATGCATACCTTTCGTCAAATATAATAAATTAAAATCAGAAAAATTAAAAAAAATATTTAAAATGTCTCTGTATTTTTATATTCATCTTTATATATTTTATTCCGAAAAATTATGCCGTCCATTAATTTGTATAATTCAATTAACCCTATTAAAAAGTGCAATGTAAATTATAATAAAAAGTATAATGTTGCATTATATGAAAAATGAGATAATTTGTAGAATAAACATTCAATATCGCGCTAATATACAGAATTTTGCGGAAGTGATAGAAGAACATTTTACATCGATATGTATGTGAATCGCACGAAACATTATAGCATTAATGTAGCATGAACCTCGCAACAAACACAGTATTGTCCTCGACTCTTGCAATTCCCACGGATGCGGATGACGCCTGAAAGACGCTCCTTCAGATCGCCGATGCAATGCAATCAACGCAACACCTGTCGAAAATGCAGATTTACAACGCAGCTGCTTCCGCCGGTGCGCGCAAGCAATAATTCCGACGGAGGACTCGTCCACAATTTCGTGGTTTCTTCCATTCCTCATGTCCGTCTTCTTCGCACCAAGAACAGGCCGGCCTGTATCACGTTTATCCTCTCGCTTGCGCTTTCGAAACGGTGTGCTTCGCATTGTTTCATTAGGCCACGTCAAAATATTAGGGCTGCAACTCGTTCCTGCCCTCTCCGATACACGTTACTGAAACCTCCCACAGCCCAAGGCCCTTAGACGTTAATGCTGCATGGATGGCGGACTGACTTGCGTATAATTACCACATTCGGCCATTTATACCAGGTGGCTGCTAAATTCAGAGAGCAGTACATGAGTTTCGCTTCTACGAGCTATCCATCCGTAGCTAGCAATTGTGCAAAATTGTCAGTAATAACTAATACATCAATTATTATAATACGTCGCGCTTTTAATAACATGTTTCCAATATAAGGTAATGCTTATTAAATTATATAGATGCACATGATTACGTAAGCAAATTTCTCTTCATTATTTGACAAATGACCTATGACACATATATCCATACGTTTCCTTGTAATTTTCTCATACACAAGCACTCCTTTCTCCTTTTTCTCTTGATTGTTAATCAGGATTTATTCGATCATCATTCGATTAGCAATAAAGGGATATGTATAAATAGCAAACATATGCGATAAACACCTACGTGTAAGAAGTGCAAGGGGAACAACCTAAAGTTCCGTTTGCGTACAAAGACTTGTCATATGCCCGAGTTTTTTTGTTACGATTTCGTTACGCCATTCATCGCGCCGTATGCGTTTCGGTAGGAGCTATTCTCCCACGCAGAACAGCCATCGAACCTGCTTCTTTCATCCTTCCTTCTTCGCTCAGATAAATATCTTGAGCGAGCGAGTTCACTGGCTACATCCCCGCCATGGAAGATAGAAATTTATTTCAAATCTGCCATGTGGAAAGCATCTTTCTGTCGAATACTTCACGCTTCAGATTCACTTGACCGATTTTTCACACTACCTAATGTCGATTTGCTTGACGTGCAAACAACAGCGTGTTGCACGTATGACTTATATGACAGGCTTACGATCTCACGAGACGTTGAATATCACAACAAATATGCTAAATAATTCGTGAAATGTATCATTTCGTGAGTGGAACATCAAAACATGGAAAAGAAATATCGAGATTAAAATAGCTAGATCAAAATTTCTTACGAAGATTAAATGCAAATTCTAAAATAAACTTAAAAAAGATATTATAATATGATATCAATGTGAGGATCATTGCATTAAAATATAAATAAAAGTAACAAAGAAAGAAAAGATCTCTCGCAATTTTATAATGAACCGATGAAATATGGAAATGTATAATCTCCGTTAAGACGTAACGAATGAATTACACGGGATGAATTAAAGAGAGCACCGCATTGACTTTGCTCGGGCACGCCCTTCCTCATTTTCTCGCATTGTAATTCACAACCGTAACGCTGGATGCAATTGAAGGACTGTATATGGGAAGGTGGGCCGGAATCGTAAGTGCAAACGAGTCAATCTCTTGAAATGGTCGATTTTAAATGAGTTCTCTCTCTCTCTCTCTCTCTCTCTCTCTTTCCGAAACGAAAGCGTCACCTGTCACTTCATAAGCATCACGGCGAGCTATTGTCACTCACGTCCGGTCGCATATGGGCAACCTATTGTGCGAGACTTATATTTATTCATTAACAATTATCGAATACGAGCGGTAGCCGGCCGAGTTTTGTCCGGCTGATCGGAGATGTCCGTTAAGGGCAATCGCTATTTCACGCTGCATAAAAATTGACATCTTCAGTCGATCTTGTTCTTTCTTTCAAAATGTAATTGGAACGGATAAAACTTCCCATATCTTGTTTCTATATAAATTTAGAAAATATCTATTTGTTAACTAGTCTTATATTAATAAATTTAATATCATTTTGAATACTTTTGAAAAAGAAGATAGAAGATTTCATCTATTACATATATTTTATTATATTTTATTTCCATCTATTATAAATTCTGTGAAATTAAAGATGTTTTATGGCTTTTTACAAATCAGTCAAACTGATTAAAAATATCAGCCAAAAAATCAACTACAATAAAAAAAGATATTAGTCAAAAAATTTTGTCGTAAATATGCCCTGAAACCAATTGCAAAATACAAAACAACAAATTATTTGACTTTCAACGGCTTATGCAGCGCAATTACCATATTTTGCTGCAATTTTAGGTAAATAACTTTTAAACGAGTAAGTGGATCCAAATGAACTTTTGCACGAATATTTATTAGAGTTTTATTAGTATATAAACAACTTAATTTAAATCATAATACTACTTTATCTTTGCAAACAAACTTTACTATAAAACACGATTTTATATAAAAATCAAAGCAGCTAAAAAAATTAAATAATTTTGAAACAAATAAGAAACTTGTACTCAAAACTAGATACTCAGACGTAATAATAGAACAAAGTGATAGAACAATCTATGAAATGTTTATATTTTTTATAATACTTGTACTTTTTGTATAATATATCTTTCATGTAATGTGTGTAAAAGTAACGTAAAATTTCAATTACTTCATAATTTCTATGCTTAAAAATTGCGAGCATCATGACGACGCAATCAAACCAAACGTAAAAAGCGGCGAGAACTTCTCATGTCAATGCGACAAAACTTTCTGGAGAGAAGCGAACGAAGAAAAAACCTGCTCACAAAGAAAGCATCCCCAGAGAGTATCAATCGAGAATCGAGTCTTTGGAAGATTATTTTTATAGACGACTCTTTCCTGATCTCTCTCTATCCTTTCACGGACGGCTTATCCGAAGACGCGAAGAAATCGTATATTGGACATCCACTCCTTTCAACACGTAATCTCAGCAGGGAAACACTTTAGTTTTCTTCTATACTCTACGCTCAACAAGCTTAATCATCACGATGATAAAAAAAAATATAAAATGTTTCACATAAAGAATATGAGATGTTTTAATCTAAATTGTGATGATAGCAATGGCGAATCACGGTTTTATCTATAAAAGAACAATATCCTTCAATAAAAATAAATTTAATAAAAATATTTTTATAAATAAAGATTTATCATCCGATTATAAATTACAAAAAAAGTACAACGGGTACATCTATTGTAAAAAAAAATTAAAATTAAAATTAAAATCAGCGACATAACGAATGAATGATCTGATACAATATGCTCCAAAGGGGCAACCTGATATGTTGATAAGCACGCTAGAAAGCCCCATTCGATGTGCATCCGGTTAATGATCACATACCTGTAATGTGCTCACAGTAGCGCATTACTTGCCGATCGGCAAGCGGGAAACTCCGTCGTACTTCCATTATCTGGATTAATGGCTAAACACGCACAAGAGTTCTGCCGACGGAATCGTCCGGGGCTGCACCTTGCCGACGGCTGCCGATCAATTAACTAATGATCGCTAATTAACGCTCCCCCGGGACAGTAATACTCGATAATACCCGACGAGCCGACGTACGGTGGTATTACCTTACGTTAACCCGTCGGTTGAAGACCAGGAGAGAGGGAAAAGAGAGGGCCGAGGCAGGTCTTGGAGGCCTTAGTTTGAGTTTAACCGTGGCTCAGCGCTGTGCTGAGTAATCAAACAATTACCAAGAGGGGGCGGAAGGGGAAGCGGGCGCATAGTGGTAGGGCGTGACGTTACCAATGCCACCAAACCTCCAGAAACGGGATGGCGAAACGGACCAAAGGGTTGAGAGGGGAAGGAGGATACGAATTCGAATTCGAAGCGACTTCAGCGAAATAACAGCCGCCAGTCGATATTATTGTGGAGTCGGGAATTCGGCAGCTCCTGAAACGCGAACTAATTGACTGCTAAATTATCGCAAGTCATCCCTTCTCTCGTCGTTTGTCTCTCGCTTTTGGGATTAGAAGAGGATGCGCGTTCTATCCTCTTTGTGTATATCGAATTAATCGATACGACACAATGGTAGAATCTTGTGTAATGTATGGAATCCTATTAATTTTAAGAATCATTTCGTTGTTATGCTTCCCAGAATGCGCTGCATAAACTACGACTATAGTGGAAGAAGATTACGTAATATAATTAACTCAGAGTAAAGTCATGAATAATATTATAGTAGAACAAATCCAGTATAAATTGATATTTTCAAATTTAATTCATTATATAAAAATTAATTATATATAAATTTTCTTAACTCTTTAAATACAATTAAAATGTATTTTTATTTGACAAAGTTATCCATATTAATTTCTTCATAAATTAACGTCTAATTTATTTTGGCGTATACTGTAACTCACACACGTATAAGTCAATTCAACATTCACAAACATTCATGAAAATTCAGTTAGGATATATCGTGATCATAAACGTAAATTAATATCTAAATTGCGCTTTTAATCATTTAAAAGAAACGCATAAGAATTAACAATGCTCGTAAAATGTATATTAAATAATTTGCTATTATAAATATACATATCAAATTCTCAATTTTAAACAAATATTATTGACCGATGTTTGCAGCATTTCTTTACAAATTTAATTTTTAGCAGTAGAGAACGGCGGATGAATTTCGACGCGACTAATTAATCGTAAATTTTTTATATTATGATGCGAATTATGTATATTACTGCGGTACTTCAAAAATATTACTATCGATCGAGACATAGGTATGTACTGCGCTTCCCAGCAAAATACGGAAGGAAATGGCTGTGAATGAAAGAATTAATCAAGGAAGTCGACAATGTACTTTTTTTATAGCAGCTGCGACGGCAAAGTGATTGAGGTCTTAAAACGGAGAAACCGAACGAAGATTGTAAGCCATTATGTCGGCATAAGTGACCAGATTATAGCGATTGCTACTGTGCGTGCGCCTTTGTTACGTTCAGCAGGGCGAATGAATCGGCAGTTTGGTTCTTATAGTTAGACCACAATCAGGTTGAATTACAAAGCATGTATGATACACCATGTGGCTATTACATAATGAAATATGCAATCACGCGATGCTCCTGAGCGGGAGAACAAAGGGAGTTAATAAAGCAATCGCCCGAATCATTACGTATCAATTATATTTCCATACTGAAAGACATTGATTGCAAGAAAATGATCCGCGAATGTAAACATTTTACATTAGAAGAAAACAATAGAACGAAGCTATTAGTTTATTTATCAGCTATTATTTTCTGTTTAATCGAGTGAAGAGTATTTATTTATTTAAAAGTTGAATAACACTCTTGTGATTTTAATCGATCACAGCCGATTACGTCAATGAGAGAAGCCGTATCGATGAAATGATCGAGGAAATGGTGAAAAGAACGAGAAAAAGGGAAAGACATTCCCCCTGGAAGCAGATTTTAATCGAGCGTCAAACCGAGACAACGAATTTATGATCAGGCATGGCTGTTTAGCAACTCGATTTAAGGCCGTTCGACGAACCAAACGATACGGTAATTAACATAAAGTATTAATAATACTTCTATCGTTGACGGTTCTCTTTTTTATGCCGAAGCTCTTTTTCCACAGTTTATGCGCCCATTAGATTTTACGATCAAACCAAAAAAAATAGCCGAACGATGATGCGTAGGGAATCTTCCCTTTATCTCCCTTTCTGTTCGTTTTCACCCTACCTTTATCTTTAATTTTTTATTCGCGTCTTCATTATTTTTTATCTTCCGCTTTTCATCATCACAAATGAAAAGGTCATTCTTAACATTTTCTAAAAAGTTAGATTCTTTTAAATTATTTGATAAGTTGCATTAATTCAAGTGCATTAAACCGTATATTTAAAATATTTATGTATCAGTGATGATTTAAAGCAATCTGTTTTAAGCAAGCGATCGATCTTATAAAAGATCCTGCTTACCAGACATGCAACACACATGACACATTGACATTTTCTGTATATTTTCTGTATGTCGTTGTAATTCAATAGAGAATGAACTAGAAGAGGAAGAAAAAATTCCACGCAACAGTAACGAAGAGAAATGCACGGATGCGGAAAAGGGACGTGGTACGAGCTCCGGTATTTTCCTGTTTTCTAACAGAGACCATTCTCGAGAGTTGAATTATAGGAGGAACGCGATAGGTGGTCCCAGACGGGTTGACTTCTTTCGCAAGCGAGATAATCGAAGTCTAAATAAATAAAAACATTTCTCCCCTTCGACACGCTCGGCTCGAGCTTCTCGTCAGTTTGTCAGAATTGAGTTTGACATCAACAAAATATGTTTTTCTCGAATAAAACGTGAAAGTCTTCATTAGAAAGAATCTTGCATTAATTGTGCCCGGAAAATTGAATCCCGATGAAATAAATTGGTCTACACATATGACGTAGTTTATAATCTGATAAATAAAAAATATCGTGACATCAGATTCAATAACAAATAATTTTTAAGATGTATCAAAAATATAAAATTTATGTTCTATAATCACCGTTTCGGAAATTCTTAAAAAATCTTCAATACCAAAAATCTTCAATTAATTTAAAAGAAAACAATATTGATATAAAAAAAGATTAAAGGTTCTATGTACCTACTTTCAATATCAAATTGATTTTTATATCAATACGATTCTTTTTCAAATTATTATAATAATTGAAAAATAATAGAATTAGATATAAAATATATTTCGAAGGATTTCCAGAATATTAAAACTTTGTTTAATGTATAGAATACAAATTTCACATTTTTGATACGCCATAACTCAAAAAATTATGCATTATATCCATGATATTCTTTGTTGATCAAATTATAAATTACATGTGAAAATACTGAAAATCAACTTATTTAACTATTAGGTGTACAACTTTGCTTCCGCCGTTTTCCTATAGATGGCTTTAATGGTAAGTGATGGTCGAAATAAATAGATCATAGACGTCATAAAATAAACTTGGGCATCTGTCAACATAACCCCATAGAAACATTAGTCGATTTGTGTCTGCATCATAAAGTTATTCTCGATTGAAAATGTCAGTTTACGAGCCAAATTCTCATCATTTGGGAGATTTTAATTTTTTGCTTCAATATGAAGAAATCTGCGGCTCATCGAATGCTCTCAAATACTTATGGTGAGACCACTATTAGTGAAAGAACGTGTCGTAAGTAGTTTCAACGCTTCAAGAACGATGATTTTGACATCCAAGGTCATGCTCTGTATTTGGTGGGACCAGCTCGGCGTAGTGTATTATGAACTGTTAAAACTGACTGAAACAATCACAGGCGATCGGTATCGAACGCAATTGATGCGTTTGAGCCGACCAGTGAAAGACAAACGGTCGCAATACGAGAGACACGATAAAGTGATTTTGCAGCATGACAATGCTCGACCCCATGTTGCGAAAGTGGTCAAGACATACTTGGAAACGTTGAAATGGGAAGTTCTACCCCACCCGCCGTATTCTCCAGACGTTGCTCCCTCTGACTATCACTTGTTTCGATCAATGGCACACGGCCTGGCTGACCAGCACTTCCGGTCTTATGAAGAAGTAAAAAATTGGATCGATTCGTGGATAGCCTCAAAAGATGACCAGTTTTTTCGACGCGAGATTCGTACGCTACCCGAAAGATAGGAGAAAGTGGCCAGCGATGGACAATACTTTGAATCATAAATGTATAACCAGTTTTTTACAATAAAGCCTCGAATTTCGGAAAAAAACGGCGGAAGCAAAGTTGTACACCTAATAGAATTAACTTAATTTTCTATACAAGTACAGGGTTCTTTCGGCGTTAAAGAAACATTTTAAATTAAAAAAGAAACATATTAAAATCGCAACTTGTGTAATCCTGCTCTGACAAACGATAATTTCAACATCAATAAATTGCCAAATCATTATTACCACATGTGATAAATACAATTCATTACTATTCATTACTCACTTGAATGAAACAGTAGTTATTGTTAAACTTGCATTATCATGCAAAAAATGTAAAGAACGAATTATAAGTTATCATACTTTTATTATATGTACGTTTAGGTATACATTCTAGCGTCGATTTTATATCAGACAGACAACCTCTTCCACAGTTTATTAGGTCGAGATTGTTGTCCACTTCACTTTCGATTCGGAATATCAGCGGGTGGGCATACCTGACAGCTGGACGGCTCGATATCTGTTCACGGTATTATTAACGTTTACGAAAATACGAACGTTAGCCGCAGAGTCGAAGGGCGAGGTCGAAGCGAAATTAGCTGTCCGATACTAATTAGCTTTCAATCTAATTCCGCGCGGAGCTTATAATCGCTGACCGAACGAAATCGGAGCCGATTGATTTGCTTCGAAAATCGAACAGCGTTTTGCGGGTCTTCAACATAAATGAATGGTTAGATCTTAATTACGGATTGAACATAACTTAACATATAATTTCTCAGAGTTAATTTCAATACGTTAACTAAAAGGTATGATAAGAATAAAAATAAGAACGAAACATAAAAGGCAGAAACAGAGACTATTAAAAACAAAATTGGAATACTATTTATAAAAATAGATTTATAAAATTAGATAGTAATTATTTATAAAAATAGATGTTAATGTATTATAAAATAAATCGTAAATATCGTGATAACAAACATATCGTAATAAAAAATTATTAAAATAATTAAATATAAAAGAGATACATTTTGTACATTCCAAAAAAATAAAATAATTCATAATTAATGATTTATAAAAACAAAACTCTGGATATGGCTGGAGCAATAACTTTGATTTGAAAATTCGTAATTTCCCAAGGCATCGTACACGAAATTCCAAGATACATTTGTACATATTGATCTCGATGTGCTTTTACAGTCGTCCGCAAATCGCTGGGAGTGTACAAGCTGAATTATTCAAAGGAACAGGATGTGGCCTCCGGGTTTTCGATATCGGCTGCGACGTTCGACGTCTTCTCAAGATATCAAGAAACAGAGAAGAGGCTAAATGGTGAGATCGAATAGAGTAAAGCAAGTGGGGATGCAAAAGGTCAAGTCCAACTTGCCGTCCGTCGTGGCCTCTCACGAAAGCGTGTGTCCCACGATTGGAAGGAGAAGATTCGATTTACATATTTATTTCACGACAAAGATCCCATCGGATCTGATGGAAAACATCGTGACGTTTTATTGACTGCGACAGTTAGTAAAAATTACAATTGTTATCCGCGAATTTTCTGATCACTATTCACTTAAAACATAATATCAGAGGAAAACGAAAAATAAATAGTTTTTTAAATTAAAAAAGCCAGGTATATATCAAACAGATTTTTAGATTATGTTTTTTGTCTATTTTAGATTATAGAGAGTCTTTTTTAGATTTTAGATTTTAGAGGACGTTCGTGAACTGACGATACAACTGGGGAAAAAGAGATTCTATATGAAAAATTAAATTGAAAATGTAGAATAAATTTTTTTTATATCTATATGTAGAATCACCTCCTTCCCAGTTGTACATCTAAAATATCTTATTGTTAAACTTCACAGCGTATACTTTCCATATTTCATCATAAATTCTTAGTAATTATCTTGTTGAGGTAATCTTTATAAATCTTACATTACAATATTTTTGTTAGAATTATTGCAAATTATTGTGATCTTTATTGAATGGATACTAATGCACAATTCTCTCGGTCGAATGCATCACACGCGACACTCGACGAAAATCCTTTATCCTCAAATCGCCGGAGATAATTTGGTCGGTGTAGACACGGCAAATATCTGTACAAGAGATCGGAATAAGGGTTGGCGTAGCGGTGGCGGGCGGGGTCGGCGCGTGGAAAGTCTATGTAGGTTATAGGGGGACGGGATCACTAATACAGGAGATGTTTGCGAACCTGTTAATAATGCCGCGTTTGCTCGCCGGGTTATTAGTGATAGCAAACACTTAAATTGTTCTACCGTGGATTAGTAATAGGCGCACCTGCAAAACTCCGGTCGGCTGCGCGTGAGCTTTTCTCGTGCCGAGTCATTTCGTTAAAAATCAAGATTTATAAGCAAAGTGTAAGTCTCCTGGATTCTAAATCATCACAAGAAATTTTAATTTAATTATATTTCCAGTATTTTATTTCGATTACATATAATTGTTTATATATTGCTTTGTATTCCGACTATTCATAATTTCTAAAAAATATGTATAAAGTTCTATAAAGAAACATGATATCGAAATATATTACAGATATTATATTATATTCTTAGATTTGCACATTTGTCCTTTTAATTCTCAACTATAGCAATGGGTCGTTTAAATCCAAAGTGAAAATTTTTGGAGAATGTATAATCTGTAGGAGTGATACTGCAAGAGTTTAAATTATAAACAGAAAAAAACTTTAAATCTTTCTCTATCAATCGCCATAAGGCGTTTCACTTACATTCTGTATATTTCAAAGAGAACGCTTTGGAATTTAGATGTAGTTTTTATAATTAATTGAGATCAAATAATATTTTACTCCAAAAATAAATAAGTTCTGTTTCTCTTGTAAAATAAGTCTAAAAATTATTTTCTTTTTCAATTTCGACTTTGAAGCAACACAGTCGAATTTCGATAAGTCGTGTGTTTGTCGAGGTATCGCTTCAGCCGCGATACGATCTTACTTTCGTATAACGCATAGGGCGCGGCTCGGTATATTCTCCGGTAACAGCTCTTCCTGTAAAAGCCCTTTCCAGGGCGCGAGCAACGCTAGCGTGCGCGGCGTTATATCCCCCAGGATCCACCTTGAACACATCCAGCGAAAACCAAACTGGTTTAGCTTTAAGCACGTTAGGTACCCCTTTAATAGCTTATAGGTAAACAAAATTAACATATCTTAACAGCGTTAAGAATTTCCGTGTACCCCGCTCCACCGTTGCAGCCCCAGGCAGACGACGGGGCTAAAGGGGTAAGTTTGTTAAGTAGCGACGAGCGCGAAACCGCCAGGAGGAACAGTGCCGAAGACACGCGATACCAAAGATACGCGATCTTCAGGACGTCGTCTTATATTTTCCCGGGTGTACCCGGATTATGATACCCGTAAGGCGAGTCGATCTCATCTCACTGACTTTTCTTCGAAGTTTGCAAGAATTTTGTACTTAAAAGCTTTCAATAATAATATCTCTGTGTTTTGTATTCTTGAGCTTACTTTATCTCTATCTTCATTCTCACAGAAAATTATTTCACATAACTCTAAATTACGTTTATTTTCGGTATATCCAGAGGGAATAATATCGTGTGCAGCTGAACGTATTGTCATCGTGCGACAAATGGGTGGATCAGAATGTTTTAGACTAATCCACCGTGTGGTAATCGCAAAGGACAAATTTATGTAGGGTATCAGTGTTACGAGAATAGAGAGGTTTCATAATACATTCACGCAGTGGATATTTCTAGTTAACTTGAACAATATTGATTCAGAACAGAATGCAAAGGCGAAACGTGATGACGGATGAATATCCATCGCGATGCCGCGACAAAATATTTATTCGCGACGGTACATGATCTCGGAACATATTTTGGCATCTGTTCGCACTTTCATGTTACTCGACGGTCATAGATATATAATGATCATCCTTTGTTTTAACATATTTGCGACGCGACGTAATAGATGCAATGCAGCCAGTTAAACAGCGTTGCGTTTTGGCATCGCTGAGCAATTTATCACCATCTATCAGCCATCAAAACAGGATCAGTAGCGTAAATCGCATCTTTCTATAAATTTCTGTTGCCTACAGTACAGTTGCGAAATATATCCGAAAGCCCGAGTAGATTGGCGTGCTGACAGTTCTCGGCGTAGCATAATTCGTTCCGTCAAGTCGAACGTCGTTACATTAATATTCTGGCAGCGTCGTCCTTCAAACGGTTACTTCACGTGATTTTAATTTCTTCACGTTTCTTGCTACGGTCGTCCTACTCTTTGGCTTGCAGCCGATTTCACCACGATGTCCGCGATCTACGAAAAAAACTGACTTTTGATCGTTGTATATGTGCGCATTTTTGAAAATGTCATATCTTTACGTCAATCTTAGATGCGACTCTTCGTTGAAATGCATGTAATTATAAGAGTTGATAAAAGAAAACCACGGTATTACAATTAATATTAAATATATGAAAGTAAACTTGAAAATTATTTTGGAAATTAAAAAAATTTATTATGAAAAGGCATTAACATTCGTAAAGAAGGATAAAATAATAGAAGTGAGAACTAAAAAAAAAAGATCTCTATCGAGATGAAGAAAGAAGAATGATCTCGCGACGACTGCAGAGGTTCGAGCCGAAGAGACACAAATGCATCGCGATGAAATACTCAACGATAGTACATTCACAGTGGATCGTTATGGTAGGTCTTTATGCTCACAACAAAGCATAAATATAGTTGATTCACCTAAGGCTGCCTTTGTACAGGTTATACTGATCGAGATATCTGCGTAGGACGTGTGTGGGGTGCACTATTCTGTCACGGAGTATTCCAGACGGCACGTCGACCAACTACCAAAAATCAGAGAAAACGAAAGTGAAGCAATTGTAAACATGACGTTCCACTTCACACTCTAGAAACAGCGCGTTTGAAAAGGTGTTGCATCCTAGGAATGCAACAAAATTCTACTGCTTCAAAATAATCGAATATCAAAACAATCATTTAAATCGTAATTAATATTTATATCATGATTAAAAATAATAGCATAGATTAAATTAAAATTACGTTCACGGGAAGACGTTAAAATTCGATAATATTATATAGTAAGACAAGAATGCTCTTGGAATATAATGACGGACGAGAGCACTCTCGATAACTATCGAGAGTATGTATTTCCAGTCTCATGAGTCATGAGTGATGACGGTATGTCGTCGTTGTCGGGTCGTACAGACTCTCTCGGCCGCGGAGAGAGTCAATGCCAGAAATAATATCGGTATACTCGTACGTCGGTAGAGGCGGGGGTGATGTCCTAACATCATCGGTTAACGAACTATATTTATCCGGCGGGTTCATCCGCGGCTTCTTTCTCCTCCCTCCCTTCCCGCCGTCGCATCTCCTGTTCCTCTTCTTGCTTTTCCTTCTCGTTGCCCCTCAACTTGTTCTTGTTCCTCAGCGTCCCTTTCTCCTTATGATCCTCGCCTCTTTGTGACAGACAAGAATTCGAGATACACGAAATCCGCACTTTCCAAATTGGCGCATTCAACCTTTTGGGTCCCCAGAATTATTCATGAGCCCGCTGAAAAGCCAGCCCGCGACGAGTCGTGATGGTATTAAGATGTCGTGCGTATTTGTTGAAATATTCGCGGTGCGCTAGACATGCACACGCGAAAATTCGCGTGTGCAACCTTGTACGCCAGAATTAATTCCGAGTCCACTGTAAAGCCAGCTTGGAGCGCCGAGTGATTATTTCGAAACGCTGGAGTGTGACGTTAAAGAAAGCGTAATGCGAATGTTCGCGGATAATGTCTCGAGATTCGGAATGCAGCGTTGATGATTGTCAACTGCCAGTTACGCAGCATTCTTGTGCATTAAATCATGACGAGTTAAGCCTAATGGAATAAATTATAGCGCCATTCAATAAACTGTTGTATAAAATAGAAAGCGCGATGTTACTTTCGCGGCTTTGCGATTTGATCGTGAAAGTTCACGGTATTCACACGAAAAATTAGAGTGCCTGAGGCACATTCTCGATCGCGCTTACGTTTTTGCAAATATCTCAATACTTCTCATGCAATAAAACCGAGATATATATAATATATAAATGACAGAGTTGCGAGAAAGTAAAATCCGCAAGATATTAGATTATATATATGTATATATTTTAATCGTTACTTGACGGTTGATTTATGTTTTATAGGACAAAGAGAAATCATTACGCCTCGGGATATAAATGCATAACTTTTAGATTACCATGAAATAAGGATATCCATGAGGATTAAACGACTGTTACTACATCTCGAGTCAAGCTCGAGCGGAGGAAGCTCGCCGGTCGATTTGAAGAAAATAAAAGATGGCTAAAAAACTTAAAAAGCCCAAGTGACATGTACATATTTGTTATCCCTCGATCGCCAAAGGGCCCCAGATAAATACGCAGCCCCCTACCATCACGAGAAGACTAAGGGGTTATACGGGGGCCGGTGATAAACAGTGTCGCTCATTCACAATGGCCGGCGAACACGCATTAAAGCGGACTAATATGAAGTGTATTAATGCGTGCGGCATTGTCTAACCCATGGTGTACACGGCTACTGTCATGGGGCCCAGCTTTATCCCGCCGTGGGGGGCCCGCGTATGTATACGGAGTCTCCTCGATATACCCAGTGACTTTTTAAGGAACCCCGCGACGAGAACGGGTGGGAGGTATTTACTTATCATTATGTTGATTTTATTACCCCGAGATGCGACAACCATGCCTCGAAGAAGCGTTACAAATGCATTTTGCCGTTTCGAATCTGTAATCTGCGAAAGAATTTCTCTGTACGGTCGCAGGTAGCAAAGAACCGATAGTAATCGAAAATTTTTATTCTATAGCTTCTTCTTAGTCGATCTAATCGTTTGAACGCATGATACGCGAGATAAATACTATAAACGAGTGATATATGATGTAAAAAGAACTGCAAGATTCTCTCTATAGGTCTCGCCAGAGTATTATGTTATTTCGCGATTGTAGTGGCTATAGTTATGTTATTTATACGATTTAATATAATGATTATATGTATATATGATAATAAAATATGCGACAGTTAATTACACGTGACTTTAAAGTATACAATGTAAATAGTTCTTATTATTACTAAGATATTGATGTTAATTTTTATTTAAGTAATTGCTTCTAAAAAATTAACTGCCTAATTCCTTTTTAAAAAATGTAATATACATTAATGAATAAGCAGATATCGGAAAAGACGAAAACGACGTCAAAAACGTAAAAATATAAAGCGCACCTCACATATGGGGCCGATCGCGGGGTACTGCAAGCTAGTTCTGCCCACTGGCTTAAATTATGGGGTCGCCAGCCAACTCGCGCCACGCATAAATGATTGCTCGTGTTATGTTAAACATCCGGGCATGGAGAGCTGCCCCGAGAGCTCACCCACGAGACACCCGATGGAAGTGGAAGAGGAGCGGTTGGATAAAAGAGGAAGAGGTGGAGGCAAAAGTTATTTATCTCGAGCAGTCGCATGAGCAAGGATTTTGAATAATTTCTACCGCTGGAAGAGCCGAGAATGTTACCCCGTAGGGCACGTCAAGTTATCTATAGATACACTTTAAACTTAAATAACATTTCGAAACCGCGTAAAGTCTTACAACTCAATCTTCATAATTCCTCTTATTGTTAGCAGTAATCGAACATAAAAAATAATAATCGTTTTCTCTCTCTCTCTC
>NW_012130077.1:589467-593452 GCF_000143395.1 Atta cephalotes
ACTAACTAACTAACTACTACTACTACTACTACTACTACTACTACTACTACTACTACTACTACTATACTACTATACTACTACTACTACTACTACTACTCTCTCTCTCTCTCTCTCTCTCTCTCTCTCTCTCTCTCTCTCTCTCTCTCTCTCTCTCTCTCTCTCTGCAAGTGTACTTCATTAATAATATATCTGGATGTACATATACCTTCATAAATTGTAAATTCTTATTGATTTGTTAATGTAATATTTACATATATTAACTGTATCACAATGCAAATCGAGAACATTAAGTCAAGAATAAAGCGACTAATAAACCAAAAAGGAATTTAAAACTAGCGGAATCAATCCGCAGGATGCTGAGAAATCCAGTTATAGATACACGAATGCCCTAGAAATACGAGCGACGATCGGCCCGAAGATCAGCCTGGTCAGTGGTCAGCGAAGAAAAAAGACATATTAGAGACATCATAATGCCAGAACGAAACTGTGTTCCAATTTATAACTGGATGATATCGCGATAGAGGCTCAGGTTCGAGGCATTGTGTTTGGTACGGATTCGTTCTTGATGTTGCAGCAGACATCGACTGCCTGGGTGGGGTCTTGATTTCTTGGTGGGTCTAACTCAGAATATCTTTTTGATATCCTGTTAACTAATGCCCGCTATTCGTTACTGACGTACGACTGGCAAGATCTATGTTTTACGTGTAAATAATAGCTTTCTCGTAAAAGATTTGCCACGATTTCTTAATTATTATGCAACATTGATACACGCAAACTCTTTCATCAAATATATGTTAATCTTTTTGAGTGCAAAGATAAGATTAAGAATCGTTATATCTTGCAATCGTTATATCTTACAGATTTCTAGAGACAAAATCATAATGTGTAAAGATATTTTCAAATGTAATTTTGTCTGCCATTTTATATATAAAGTAATTCTGCAAAGTCATTTTATTATTATTATTATTCGCTCTATCTTTTATAAAATACCTATGATTATCAATAATAATTACAATAACATTTCCTTTTTTTCTTGATTTTTTGCCGTATTATCTGACATTTAATTGTAGGACATTTGTAATCTTTTTGTTTTGTCACATTTTCGATTTTATTGTGTAACAATGTTCACAAGACTGCAGTCAGTATGTTTACGACTGATGCCTGAGTCCGGTAGTGTCTCTATATTCGGTTTCGGTTCTCGACCGCAAAAGCTGCTCAACATGTATCAGTGTCCACGTACGACATATGTGCAGACGTCAGAGGAAGAGGACGTAGGTGAGGCTAGGTCCGGACGAGAACGAGGTGCCTGCATTGTTGCAGGTCCATTGTTAGGCCTGAGTCAGAGAAGAGAGGTAGGCCTGGCCACATTGGTACCGCCTACTAGACTGACCCCGACGTGGAAGGACCAGGCCGGCAACGTCCTGCCTCTGCGATGATCCGTTGTCTCTCATTAGATTTTCAAATTATTAAGTGCAAATTATTTAATCTACGTGATACTTATAATTAAATATTGAATCTCTTATTGATTTTATATTGGTTAGCAATATATAAATTAATCTCCTTTTTCTAATAGAATAATTAAATAGGTTTTTAGTTGTAATTAATGTCTCATATCTATTCACAAAACAAATTTTCAAGTATAAAAGAAAAATATATTCTAAAATATTCTGAATTTAAATAAATCTAATGTTTTCGGTTCTTTGTTTCACATATTGTGCGTCATACATACATAAGACAACTTCTTTAGTCAACTGCATGAGTCAACCGCGATAATCATGATCTCCTTACCTTAACTTATTTAACAATTTAAACAGCAATTGTCTACATAAACTCGAAATATCCATACATTCTTGTTAATTGAAAATTTAATAATAAAAATTTAAGATTTAATCAATCTTTTGAAATTCTTTTTTGTTGTTCTTCAATAATTTGTTTTCAAAAATAATTTTTAATAAAATTAGACAGACACGGCGAAATATCTCTTTGATAATTTTTTATTAGTCATAACATTGTATATTATATAGCTAGTATGATATTTGTAGAGCAGCCTACAACTAAGCATATGTAAATATAATATGTCTGTTCCATTACATTAAAACGTATCGGCAGAAAGAGGAATAGAAAAAACGGGGGATACAGGATTAAATATAAATATTCGCGACAAGAATGCATTTTGTGTTAAAAAGTAAAACGAAATAGTTAATAAGCCGGTGGCGGAACTAAACCTTAACGTGCTTCGCAATCGCAAGAGGAGCAAAAATTAAGAAGATTAAAAGGTCGTAAAGCCGCTGAAAAGAGTACACCTAGCGAAGCCGGAGAAGCATTCGCGATATTGTAATGTACATTAAAATTGTAATCCCCGACAGTGTGGCACGGTCCTCTTATATTTTACGCAAAAGTCAAAACATTCCGGGATTTGAAGAGACAGGACAAACGATCACTCGTAATTATATTCAGGCGTTAAAATATTTTCTCATCGAATGGAACGTCTATATTCGCAGAGTGGTACATTTCCGTGTACAAGATAGAAATACGAACATACAAAATATTCTGAAAAATTATATTACGTATGCTATACTCTCTACCTCTTTTTCGTTAAAACATATGTTACATGAATATCCCATCTTATAAAAAACTCTTTCATATTCCACAGAAACATGTTATCAACTTGTTCACAAACTCAGGAGGTGAATAATCTTCTGTAATCTTTTAAATGATGATATTTTTTCTCATAAAATCGACAACAAAATCTTTAAAACATGTTATATATTATCATGTTATATTTATTACATGTTATATTTATTATCGGAACATAATTATTCAAAAATATTCTCTTAAATTTATGACAATTAAATTTATGACATTAAATTTATCGTCTCACACACACACACACACACACACACGCGCGCGCGCGCGCACGCACGCACACGCACACACACATATAATTATTTAGATTTACATATGTCTCTTTCTTCGGAATTATGAAGAAATAGAAATTAAACTCAACCTTGTTCCACGAAATGATATGAAAATTATATTTCTAGCCACGGTCCATTTTATCACTCAAAGGCAACGATCTTCATCCAATAATACGATACAAAAACACGTTAGATTGCGGCGATTTACAAGAAGTAATGTCTATACTGTCGCGTGCGACAGAAGCGGCAAGATTATATCGTCCATTTCTCGAATCGTAGCAAACGATCTTCCGTAATTATGCGAGACGATGGGACATTTTCTCACGGGACGAGCTCGGCGTATGAGCCACGAAATGATGATCTCTACCAAATGAACCACCGATGACGTCGACTGTCATGCGACGGGCGCACGACCATCGTCGTTGAACCCGCTCGCTAACAAGCTCCATTGCCTCTTTATTATCGCGGCCGGATCGCCCAGGAATAGCCACAAATCACATGGAACTGGTTATCCGGTGCGTCATACGCGCTTCGTATATCTCCGGAGTGACATTACCTACCGGAGTACTTAAACTGGTTCACCTATATGAAATACGATTGTAAAGCGTTCATGTGGTAAACCCAGCAGGTAGATCTCTCCAAAACTTATACAAGCCGCGATTATTATTCACGGCCACTTTGATTGCATAATTAGAGCATGTCACTGAGAGGCAGTCGTCGCTCCAGTTCGAAAAGGTAACGTTACGAAAATTTCGAAACTGTTATCTGAAGCGACCGTGAGAATTCGTGAGAAATTTTGAACCCGACACAGTTCACGCCCTATGATCTGACATAATATATGCTTGCGGCAACTAACTTTCTCAGCAAAAATACGTTTAATGGTATGAAATTTTATATATTCATAAACATAAAAGTATGAAAACGTATAAACTATAATAATTCTGAATTAATATTATTTGGATGTACATTAAATTGCATTAAAATGCAATGTTCATTTTTAATAACTATAGAAATTAAGTAAATCAAATTTTGGAGAATTAACTTAATAAGAGATCTCTCTCTCTCTC
>NW_012130077.1:594623-612612 GCF_000143395.1 Atta cephalotes
AGAGAGAGAGAGAGAAGGAAGGGAAAGAGATAGAAAAAGAAAAAACACGAATAACAGTTATTAAACCAACCTACCTTATGCGATCTTAATTTAAATACGATTATGGATAACCTGAGCTGCGGTATCAAATTTGATATTCAAATGGATTCGTCTTTTGTTCAGGTTGGATAATTCTTCCTTATCCAAATCGATTTAAAATCGAAAACACTAGAATCGCGATTTGTTTCTATTAGTTTGTTTCTATTATCATCTAAAGCATGATCGTAAAATATTTGTATTTATAACAAGCTCCTTGCGTTGCATTAATTATCTGCTACCCCTGAGTACTCCATAAAAACAAATTACATATTTCTGTTTTGAAGAAGTGCATCTCGTAAAAGTCACGCGAGGAACGATTCAACGAGAGGTATTACTTTTCGCATCTTTTACGAGGAACTTTCATCAACGAGATTTGTTTCCTTGCGGTAAACGATGATTCGTATGGCATTTCGCTGCAATGTACATAGCTGTATTAAACCGTTATGCGTCGCGGAAACTTTGTTTATTTAGAAGTTATTTATTTGACAGAAACATCGCGAAGACGTGGCGAGTCCGCGCATATCCTGTATACGGAAACTTGTGTCGCAAACGTGCAGTGTCGACTCGTAGAAGAAGTAAAGGATTAAATTTAGCATCGACGAATATTCCATCGTTGCGAACAATCTCTCTCTAGTTGACCTAAGCACCGCTAATGTTTTAAGCACGATCGTATACGGAACGACGATCTCGTGTAACAATTATGTGTACTGCCTAGTGTTTAGTCCGCGCGATAAACTGCAAGATAGATTAGTACAAAATTTCATCAGAAGGTAAACTAACAGTCTGAATACAATGTGGTTAGCAATCACGTTCTGTCTTTTCAAGAATACAAAAACAACCTGTTATTTATTAGTTATTTGCTCAAGAAATACTTGTCCGTTTGTTCTTTCAAATTATGGAATCGAATTTTATATCACAGAATCATAACGCGCGCGCTGGCAAGAAATCTTATTTAAATTAATTTAATAATAATTTAATAATAATTAATCATAAATTTTATTATATTTAATCAAATTGAAGAGCAATTCTAATATTTTTAAATATTTTTGCAAAATAATTTTATTTTTTTCGAAATTTTTTTACAAAATCATTAAAAATTTCTGTCAATCAAAAAAATTTCCACAATATTATATTTTGCAGAAAATTTTCGGAGAAAATAAAATTATTTTGCAAATATTTAAAGATATTAGAATTGCTCTTGATTTGATTAAATAAAATCTAAATAATTATTTCCGTATATGTATTCCGATCAAAGATAAGGCGCTTTCCGCGCGAGCAGTATTTGGCAGCAAGACGCGCCCGCGCGATCTGTGACATTTCTATACCAAATATATTGTACAGAACACCGCTGCCTCTCGCACTGTCATATTAAATATTATTTATGTTCCCTCGCACACAAAAGAGACCGGTTGACTCGCCTGGATCCGTGCTTCGCGCGCGCGTGTGTACGTGCATAGAGAACGCACGTTCGGTATAACCGCGCCGCATATAAAGCACAAGAACCGCCAGTAGGTTTCCAATCGAAAAACAATATCGATCCATTGTTCCAACTGGCCAATAAATATCGTAAATATCGCGCTGAATTATCGGTGCCGATCTTCCTACCCGCGCATTGAACGCGAGCCGATTCTTATGCTCGGATCAGACTTCCTTACTGACGCACTTATGAGTATACAAGTTGTGCGATATACACGTGGAATAAAATTTGCACCACGTTAGTTCTTTGTACGAGCGAAACAGTACGTATTGTATAATACCGTAAAAATTACGGCGAGTTTCTACGAGCCGATGGTATCTTATCCTTCTATCTCATTGAATTTATAGATTATAAAGTATAAAATATACGACTACTACAGAACCACGGCTTTAAAGTTTCTTTGAACTTTTTATGAATTTGAGGAAAAAACTAAGTAGTTCAACTTTTTTCCGCAATATATATGAATGTACCTATGTGCGTATTATATATTAAAGCGTTCTTGTCTTTCGTGTAATCATTAATTGGATCGCAGAATTGGACTCGGCAGAAATAATAACGGAGACACTATGACGATCTTTATTGTGTACTTGTATACATGTATCTAATTTATTTGAAACTCAAGCAAGAGTTTCGGATTTAGACAGATACCGCCTTTGCGCACGATAAAAGAAACTTCCTCAACCGTGTATAAAAATGCGTGTATTGTGCATTGTCACAGAGAGGTAACATTATATCACATTTGTCCTCGTATACCGAACTGAGACATGTATTTCTACTCACGTTTCAGCATCCCTTTGTGCGTCGCCTCTGTTATGGATCTGACATCACAACGAAACGATTGAATCTAGAAGAAAAATATAGCCATGTTATTTTTATTTCTGACGTTTCTCGTAAAAATAAAACTTCGCAAACGATCACGAATATACCGCTTATTATTTGTAAATTGTAAATTAATATTATATTCAAGACGTTATATTAATTTGTATAGCAATAAATTATACAATAGATAAAAACTATAAATTTATCAAAAATATTAGAAATGACATAGCAATTTTGTTCAATTGTTATATTTTGCAGATAATTCTATTAAATTTTATAATAATACCACATCTATGTATATATGTAGACATTTCTATAAAGCGAAACAGCAATTTGCATAATCTTCAAATAAAATTCGGATTTTAAAATGCAGCATCAAAGAGAAGTTTATGGCACAGGTTCTGCCATCTCTTGGCAGTCACTGGAAACTGCGCTCATCTGACAGTGATCCTCAATCGGAGGATGCTGTATCATTCAATGTAAATATAATATATGAATAAAAATGCATTCCGTCTTTAATTTGCACGCTAAATAGAGACATCGATTGATTTTAATCCATTTCACTTTTTATCTATCATAATTTTAACAGGTGTGAAAGAAAGATTTGGAATTCCAGAACAGTACATAGAAAGATCAATACAGAAACGATTGAGAACCAATGTCAAAAAGAACGATTTTCGATGAAGAAGGAAAATCCCCAGGCGGCCATACAGTCGCAGTCTTTCCACCTTATCGATATTAGCATAGAAGAGCAATTTGCAAAATCGTTACACGTCGCGAAAGTGCACGTCTGGGCACACTAAAGGCTATCTCGCCGAATAAAACGATGCTTAAATAACGTATTACGCCAATATGTTCGCCGGAGAATCAAGACGGACAAAATAACGAAAGGGACTTCGACGATTTCAACTGAATCGTTCGTTGGTCCTCGGTCCAACAGATAATTTTTATCATTTTAAATTGCTACGATATCCGTTATAATTACGTTGCAAATTGTTAGCGAGTGTAAGTATTCAAGACAAAAAATATCGAATTTAGATTTACATTTCAGAAGTATTAAAAAATCTATAAATTGAAAATAGGCGTCCAATCATTTCCAATAATAAGATTATTATTAACCTACGTTATACAATAACTGTGAATCTCTTTGTATCCTAAATTGGTACATCTTTTTTGTATACATAATTAACACGCGGCAATGGACATTGCGTTAAACTGTGAAGGGTTAACCGCACACGATTACGCGTCGGCACAATGCATGCACTTTGCGTGAATGCGTGAATTCAGACGCGGCGTAATCTCCCATCGAGTGGGCGAATAGGCACTGTCGAAGGGATGCTACAACCAAGGCGGCAGAAGGTAAGTGCGCGGAGAGGCGCAGGGCGAAAGAGGATTGCCGATCCATCCATGAGAGATGACGCCAGTCCCTGAATGCGGGATAAAACCTCGCTGATGCCCGGCGGAACGATCCGCGGGATGGAAGCGAGAGGGTGAACTGTGAGGGGAGAAAAGGAAGAATAAATGTGAAAGAGAAAGGGAGAAAGAGAGAAAAAAGGGGAGAAAGGGAGATGCTACTGAATGCCGTGGAAAGTAAAACTCAAGGCAGTGGATCCAAAAGGACGTTGAAGACTCTCCCAAATCCATATAAATTGTCGTATTGTTGAAAGACTGTGTCGCATACCAATTCAAGATGACGCAAGATATATCTAGAAAAGCAGTCAATACGATTGTCAGTCGTTATAGTATCGTTGATATGCACGATTTCTGAATCGTCTTTAAAGCTATTTGCAAAAGTATTGAATTAAGATATCCAGATATGAACATTTTTTTCTTACATGCCATATTACAAGTATAGATTTTCTTTCACCACCATTTTCCGTGTTAAAGGCAATTATACTGCTCCATAGTTACTCTTTTATTTTGAAATAGTTTTGATTTGTGATTCTTGCACTGCACGAGATTGTAATGCATCCGACAGATTTTTTGGAATCTTTATTGATACAATTCGTCACTCCTAGGGTGAATTAAAGGGATCGCCGTAAATAACGAAACGTCAGTCGATGTATCACTGAAAGAAGCTCGGACCACATTATTATTCTATCCGTATTTCCACATCGCACGATTTGCTTCTATATATGTAGCTTCGTAAAGTGACTTCCGATCGAATAACGCATACTGGAATCACACATTGATGTATCACCTTTTTTCTGTTTCTGCGACGAATGGAAAGCTTCTTTTTTGACATTATTACCGTAGCATTATTGCCGAGTTTGCAGAGTTTCACACAAAAAAGATAACATATCGCTATGCAATATTATGCAATATTTCATTTTTGTTACAAATAACACAAACACGTTTTAACACGTAAATTTACTGAGATTTACACACATACACAAAAATAGATTCCTATTACTTTTATCTTGAGAATTATGTAATATATGAATAATATAATTGTAACTATTATATTTATGTTTTTGTGATTACATGATTTACAAATTATTCATACATAATTTGATAAATTATTAGAAAGAAAATTTCTCCTGTAAATTAAATCGCGCGTAGATTTTAAATCGGATCACAGTATTGCTTTTACAGTAATGAGTCATATTTAGTTGATTTCAAAGAGCTAGCTTTTTCATCATTTTTTATATTGACGTTATATAATATTACGCAACCATTTTTTTTTTATATTAATGCTATACAATATTCTATTTTTGTTATAAGCAATACAAAACACGTCTTAACGTTTTAAGCTGTTGTTCAAATTGAACAACGCAGTTCCACGTTAGTCGGAGTTAAAATAGAGAAAGAATCAAAGTAAAAAATAGTTAGTACAGTCAATAGACTGCAAGATTGCTAATATAAAAAGAAAAAAATCAGTCTTAATACTTTAGTATCTGATCGTGTATAATATAATACAAGAAGATTATCAACATGTATCATCGACACTAACACGTGGAATTTTCTTCACTTTTATTTTTCCCATCAAAATGTGATATATTGTCACCTAAATCTTTAAAGTTGAAATAAAACACATTATATATTGCAAAAGCAACGATATCCGACTTAAAACCTGCGCATGATTTAATTCATGGGAAAAGCTTTTATCTTGATATGTCTAGATGATGGATGTAATGTATTAAAAAATTATATAATTGTATTTCTACATTTACATTGCGTAGTATTAAAAATTTTAATTCCTGCTTCTGGCAAAATCGAAATAATACTAATATTGAGAATGTAAGACTATATTGAGAACAGATGCTCATGCAGTTATCTATAAAACTGAAGAAAGTTTATAATATTTATCATTTATAATATGACCGAGTCTACTTCCGAATGAGGGAACTTTCAAGCTCGTTTTGTTTTTTACATTGCGAAAGCTATATTCAGGAGAAGGTTGGACGTCATTATTCAGAGAATCGTAGACTGGCGTTGGGTGGGTTTAGAAGTAGACCGACGCGTAAAGACGTTCGTATGATCGCTGTTGGAACGGGCGACTAAGGGATTTCAGTCAAAATACAACTCCTTGGTACCGGCGATAGCCGATAAATTATTATCTTCCGAAGATTAGCTCCGATGTCGCGACCCTCATAAATATCAGTATATTTTTGCTCAGTAAGCCGATTTCCTTTCTGCCGATGCCTTCGAAACGTAGCGGCTGCTGCCGAACCGCGCGAAATCCTTTCTTACCACCTCCCGCTTTCTGCTGCTCTGCGATCCTTGGCGATCGTCCCTGTGTAGAAGGCTCTTTATAGACCGGGAGATTAAAGACTTCTCGCGTTCCTTTTTAATTTCGCGTTTCTTGGTACCGGCGCGACCGGCATCAGTTGTTATCAATGGTAAAACTTGTGTCAGCGAACGCCGAATAAAAGATAATCGCGCGCGAGGAGATTCGCGTCCTTTCGATCCTCCCGACGCACAACGGAGAATTCGCCGACATAAGAAACTAGGAGGAATCGCGAGACGATAATACCTTTCCTCGCAGCATCACATACAGAGTATTCGTTTCGAGGGCACTTCATTATCATAATAGATTCTTCCATGGGCGTACGCAAGGGGCCTTGCTTCCTTTCTCTAAATTTTGGCAAAGTAAAATAATTAAATTATGAAAATCATTTTTACGACGAAAAGTTAAACGGTCATTGGCCAATGCGTGGCTCGCACGTGTTATTCGTAAGAAAATTCACTGAAAATTCTCGTAGAGACTGACTTTAATATAAATATTTTAATAACTTTTGTGTGAAGATATAAACTTTTGCCCTCCGTTCTGATTAAAATCCTGGATAAAACCCATGGATTCTTCTATTAATTTATCAAATGTGTGTGATGTATACCATAAAAATGTAATAAATGTTAATATATTTGTTTGAATAGTAGTAATTAAATATATATTAAATATAAATATATATTTATTTAATACAAAAATCATTAATTTGATTTAACTATTATTTTTTCTTATTGAACAAATATTCATAAGCTGTAAATAAATGTTTAGTTATAATTATTGAAAAAAATATGTATTAAGATTTAGCAAATTTTTTTCTTAATGTATGAATGATTTATAAATCATGTAATTCTAAAAAAATAAGTTGTTATTATCTTATTATTATACAATTTATTATAAAATAAATGTGTGTGCAAGTTTATATGATTTAGGAAAAAGTAAGAAATCGAAAGATGTCTTTCTTCAAGTGAAATAATGCTTCGAAACGTAATACAAACGAATTCAATGCGAAAACTCGAATTTAACACAAGACAGAGTGACGTCTTTTTTGCGAGTCATCCCTTGACAAGCATTCGGAGCAACTTGGCGAATATCTTGGCAATGTTCGAGGACACAAACGGTTCGCCATTTTCTTCTAGAACGTGCGATATACGTTCTTCTAAAACCTCTTCCGCCATATATGAGCCGGGTCTTACTGCCACGATATATTTTGCAAATCTTTCGCTATTTATCACCAGCGGCATTCGCGAAACCCTTGTGCGCGTAATGCTTTCCCCTTCGTTCGTCAACCGTTTTCATATTTTCGTGCCGTGCTATTTTCTGAAAGCGACATTGCCAGAGATTTCCATAATTCTGAGAAACTGTCGTTCGCACTGTGCGATCGTACAAAATCTAAAACGCTATTTTCATATATCTTCTTCAGTAATGCAGCTAATTTTTATGACATGCATCAGTTTTATTTATTAAAGACCTAATGCATACCTATGCATCGAGCTTGCAAATTGTAAATAAAAAAATAAACAAAATAAATGAGAATACAGTTTACGTAAAACACGAACAAGTATATTAAAATGATGTTATTTCTTATATAAATTTTACTTAAGCAGATTCAAAACTTTAAACGAATTATGTTTAAAATAAATATCATAGATAACTCTGATGAATATATATCAATTGTTACAAGATATCAAAAATTAATTAACTATATTAAGATCTATTTGGTTCTCTTAGAATTAAACACGAAAAAGACTGACGAACAAGACAAATCGTTTTTAAAAACTCAGCATTCTTATCAGTGCGACAGCAACATTTTCTACTTTCAAAAATATCCTAAAGAGATCTCTCTCAGAATTCGAAGCCGCGTCGCTTTCCTTTCCATTTCACCCATAGTACAAACACCCACGCTGTGTCCTTTATCATGAGCCTCGCGCTGTACCTCGAAGGATCGCGTGTCGCGGAAGATAGCGGAGCCGTTTGTAAAATGTAAAATTCGTAATACATCGCCGCAAAAGTGGAATAAGCCGAGACATACGGGGTGGTACCATTGGCGGCGCAGCACCGGCGGCGGCAACAGAAATGGTGGGGTGGACAGAGGGTGATGCGGTATAGGTGGGTTGAGAAGGTAGGGGGTACGGGACCCGTGTACGGTTATGTGTCTCATTTATCAGCACAGATATTATTATGGCTCTACGCGGCCGGAGCTAGGAATTTTACATACGTACGGACATTTGTACCTTCGCGATATAATATAAGGACGTAATAATGCGCACGCATACGAGCTACCCCGCACGAGCTACCACCCTCATCGCACGGACGCTCGCATACGTAACCGGTTTCTTTCTGTGATGACTCGTCAATAATTTCTATGTTGCAAATCTTGATATCAATCGACAGTTATGTAAAATTAATTATCTACATTGAGAAAAAAATGTTGATTCAATTAAAGTCTATATTATGGGCTGTCAATATAAGTGATTAATTTAGGTATATTTTTATTGACATAAAGACCTTGATTATTGAAATAATAATTTATGTCTTTATATTAATAAAAATATACATGGATTAATTACTTATGTTAATAACAACTCGTAAAATAGACTTTAATGAATCAACAGCATTTTTTCTCAATATAGTAAATAATCGTCGACTTTATAGAGATGAGTAAAAGCAATATCGATAAAATAAAATCATTGTCGCAACAAAATATAAATATCGCACTGAGACTTTTATAATATCCTCCTTTATGGATCTCATGGATTCCAGAACAATCGAGGAATTATCAATACGGAATAGAATCGCCTGTTTCGTCATCGCGAAAAGATCGCGCTTACGAAAATGAGGTCGATCTCTCATTCACGTGGCGTAAGGAGACTCTGCACGTAGCACGTACACATGTACGCAGAGTAAGATCTGCCGACCACCCTCGGATTCTCTACCTCCCCCGAGCCGAAAAGGGGTCCCACCACGGTCGTCAAACCTTAATACATTTACAGCTCACGAGAGCGCTCGTTCGCTGTCGTGAGCGGCAGCGCCGGATATCTGCCGGTGGATCTCTCTATAGAGTGTATCACGTTTGCGCATGTGAATATCGCACGTATAAGTGGAAGAAAGATGGCCCAGGTCGTCCGTCCCCAGCGGCTAACCCCCTGATATATCGTTTACGTGTCTCGGCGTGCATACGTCGTTTGGGACACATGCCTCTTCCACTGCTACCATCTTCCTCTTTCTTTTATTTTTCGTCCCACTAGCCGTTCTCCTTCTTCTTGCACCATCTCCTCTTTTCCCTCCTCTTTTTCTTCCACCCCTTTCTGCCACTAACCCGCTGAACATCCACCCTCCACTCCCTCGAAGATTCCTCGCAAATCCTTACTTTACGAATTCAGAGGATGGTGGGACACGTTAGTTCGGGAATCGCGCTTGATGGCCGCTCATATCCTCAGTCTGACCTAGTTCTTGAGTAGAAATTTTAGATATGTCGGATTCGGAATCTTGGCACTTTTGTTAGTCAATGCTGACATTCAAATCTACTCATCGAGAACTTTAATGGATCTAATGAAAAGATATGGATCTAATACGAATGAAATGGATTCTAAAGATATAGTGATATCTCGCTATCGTAAAATTTATGAATCCATGTTAAAATAAAATTTCTCTTTCACCCATTCGTGCAAAATTTTAAAAATTAAAAAAAATGACGAAATGATAAGAAATTATAATATATCGGTAATAAACATATGTTAAACATGCAGCATTATATCACTATATGTATATCCCTCATTAGCTACAATAACATAATTAAAAAATTGTCATTTTGGAATTATTTACTAAGAAATGGAAATATAAAGAAAAAAGGAAGAACGTACTGTAAAAAACATTACATTCATTCTTTTATAATCAGTTATTACACGAAAATTTACATTTCAAAATTTTAACGATTCGAAACATTCAAATTTATTTTCTGGAAAACTTTATTTTTAGTTATTTATTTATGTTGTAGCAAATTGTGTGACATATTAAAAATTTATGCATATAATACCGTTCGTTTATTTTTTCGTTCATCGTTTTACTCTTTGTGCTGTTATCGTCTCCTCTGATATGCTAAATATTTCCCTTTCTTGAATATCGCACGAACCCTAGCTTTACCAATTCATGAAAACGGTTAGATTCTGAATGACACTTGACATCTTGCTTGGATCATTCTTGTCATACGACCTACTTCCATGGATGAAGATTCCATATGTAAAATATCTGTCTATCGTTGGCGTACAATGTTTGCGTCTTCCAAATATCTTATGTTAGATTATTTAAATAGAAACTGTTATTTTCGTCTACATGATATAAACGATTCTCACAATAAATAACATACAATAAATAACTATATATAAATAAAAATAAATCATTAAACTTAAATTTAAAGAGAATATATCAGTTTGCTATAAATCTATCGAATAAACTTAATTTATATACTACAATGATAAAGTAGCACTATACATAATTCGTACATAAATTATGTAATTTACAAAAATTAAAATTTTAAATTAATCACGTTTCTAGCTAAAGCTAATTTTCTTTGTTGATTTACGACGCAATTGATCAGATTCATCGATTAAACCAGTTCAAAAGTGCAACGTTTACCAATACATTCAAAACTCGATACTCGGAACGCATTGTGAATCGGCGGCCATTAGCTCACCCACAATACTTGATTTATTCAACGATATTTTACGGCGCCGCACTTCGTTTCTTCGCCCAATAACATCGCCAGTGCGGATGTTTGAGAGGTCGTTGGCGATTCCTTCTGATTCTTAGAGTTATCTGTAAATGTTGTGCACATCTTCCCGCGTGTTGCGGCTCACTAATACTCGCACACGTCCGCGACTCGCATACAGTGAACCGCCGCGCGATATCAGACGCATTATCGCGTACGACATTACCTCGGCTTTGACTAATGTCCTCGAACGAATGCCTACGCTTCGCCGATTTATAATGCCGGTCAACGAGATGTGGACAAACACCAGGCACCAATATATTTCAGATTATGGCTTAAGCCCTGCACGGGGAGCTCCTTCTCGCGTTATATCCCTCCCGTGCACCGACCGGCAGCGGGACCTGGAACCAGACCAACATCAGAAGTGCATCTGCAGCTTTCCATCCCCCTTCCCGTCCCTCCCACACCCTGATCCTTGATGATAATACCGATCGATGGTCCCGGCTATACATATACACTGGGAATCCAGATATGTCTCCGCTCTTTCTTTGTCACCTTTCGACCTTTCGACTCCTGTGATCGATTATCGCTTTAGCGATTAGCTTTTTCGGGATATCTGTGTATTTGTAACTGTATGGTAACCTGATGATATTTTTTATTCTTTGTATAATCCTGGTGAATTTAACGCATTACAACAAATCTAATTTTTTTATAGCAATATTTAATAATATTATAAATAGAGAAGAAACTTTAAACTATATTTTCAGATCGTTATATATATATATATATAATTTAATAAATGCAATACATTTTGTAAATAGGGTGTCAAATTATTTTTGACGGATCCAATTTTTGCTATAAATGGCGTTAACAACTTATCGCAAACGACAGTTCGTAGTCTATATAAAAATAATGGGCACAAAATACTGTACACAATCTCATTTATTAAACTGTCGCACACAATCTCATTAGTTTTTGAATTGAGAACGGCGAGCGAGGGAAGGCAAACGGATAGGTCGCGACTAAGCGTCGTACCTATACACGTCTCTCTGGCTTCTCTCTTCTCTCATCTTTCCGCGCGTTCCTCGCACTTTCCGCGATGCAGTAATGCACTTATATAAATCAGGTTCAGCCGCGGACCACCATAAAGCATTGCTATGTTTCGATGTCCGTAAAGCATTCCTGGGCGGGTTCGCGTTTGATTCACGCGTGCCCGTGTGTGGGGCGAGCCCCTAAAGGTACTCTTGCGGGTTCATGGGATCCGCGGCATAGGCCCCAGTTGTACGTGCACATGTATACCGCACTACCACTACGTGACAGGCGTGAGAGAACTTGTCGCCGGCGATAATAGTTTATTTGTCGCCAGGCTCGCTCGGCGACGGAGATATGTTCCGGTTTCTCGTCCCGTTCCACACCCGTCGAGGATTGTTTATTATGCGAATTGAACGGGCCGAAGGCGATAAAGATCCCGTCTGCTCCTCCTCGGCGCTGTCCCTCTTTCGCAATTTCGCAAACGGCGATCAGCCAAGTCTATGTGTTATCGTGTTTTTGTCTCGATATTGCCATTAATTTTGAATCGCGGCTAATTAGATCCTGATATTACCATATGATATCGCGTGAATAACAAATTCAAAATAAATTTCACGATTCACTATAAAAGAATCAATCTCAATGGGTGAGCTTTTAACAAAATTTATTCCAATATGAAAAAAAAAACCTAAAACATTCTATGACATTTTTTATTTCACCTGGAATATTGAATCTTATATAAAATGTCTTGTATATATATTTGATAAAATAAATAGCGTATATATATATATATATTTGATAAAATAAATAGCGAAAAAAACTTTCGTGTAATTCATTATTATTCTTATCGAAAAAATAATAATAATAATTTATATAAGGTAGACATAAAACACGATCCTCTTAGCAGAAAATACTCTTTGTTCCTGTTTCGTGCTTCTCTTCATCTTTTCTCCGTCATGATATCTACGCGAAACATTCTCACCTTCGGCTTCGCGGGCTCTGGGAGGTGCGAACGAGGCTTAATTCGAGACCCTCGTGGCTCGATGCCCCCGATGACAAACGTCTCGAACTCGCAGCCAATTTTTTAATACCATTTCTGGTGACCAAATCGCATCGTGGAAAATTATTGCCCGCCCCACAGATCGTTTGTTTCTATGCGGGAATCTACCTGCTAACGCTTAAGCACGCCTGCAGCCTCATACTTTAAAGTGACATCTTTTTCTGCCTCACCGATTTGGTGTCGCTGTGATCAGATAATTTTAACTTCGTCTCTCGTTATCTTGATTACTATTCATATAGTCATAATATGGATTTTTTTTCTATTTTAATATAGAATATAATAAAAATTAGGTTCCTATGTAAATCAAATTATTATTAAATTAAACTTAATGAAGCTACATTAAATAAAATTAACAATAATAATTGTAAATCTATAATACGCATTATTAATACTAATACAAATAAAAAACTAATAAGAGTCTTTGCTTTCAACTATTAATGATATTAATAAGAATTCATCCATTCCTTTTGAAAACTATTTTAATCGTATCAGTCCTGCTATTGTTCTCGATAAACGCTAATAAGCTCCAACTAATTGAATACTGGAATTTATTGCTCCTATTAACTCGCGCAGATTACAAAGATGGCTTATATTCAAGATGTGCAGAAACAAGTCAACAAGAAATATTGAACGATTTTCATTCTGTAGGCCTCTTGTTACCTCTCGACGAAACATTCGGGAAATGCTATTAGCATCTAACTTATCGGCCAATTTGTCGTCCGGACTCCGAGAACGATTAACGTGCCACGAAGTGACGCAGACAGCTGTAGGAGCGAAAAAGAGAAAGGTAGGTCCGAGCTATTCTCAGGTTCGTAGGAACCGACAAATCGTTTGTCACAGATTCACCGGTAATAACCCGAAGGTCGGCTTTATCGACGACTAAGTAATAGCTACCAATAGGCGAAGAGCTCCGGAGGACCTTATCGAATCCATTAGAGAGTACACTGTTGTTGTGATTTTGAAGTATCGCCAAGACAAGTAGGTATCTTCGATCGTTCGTCACATGTGGATTCTTCATCGATTTGAGATATGTTAAATTGATTATGCGTTAAATTGACGAGATCAGAAGCAAAGTAAAAATAAGATTTTCTTTTAGACTTGTCAATGGCAGTGAAAGTAATAAAAGTGAAGTACTTATGTACTTTTTAAATTCTTTAGAACTTTTTAAATTCTTAGAATTCTTTAAAATAAAAATTAAGCTAGTCTTGAAAAAAGAGTGGCTCAATTTTCAATCTTTCAGAGTGAGATTCACTCTAAAAGTTTTAAAGAATATCCATCTATTTTCATCTTAAATTAAAATTGAGAAAAGAATGTAAAATAAGCAGATATATGAGCAATTTATTTCATTTATGTTCTATTACAATTATAATATCATCAAAAATTCGTGCTATGATTTAAGTGTATGCATATTGACGATTACTATTATTTATCCCATGTGAAGACATGATACCTGTGTTTTCGCGTTTTACGAGGTATTATAAGCAAACGAGTGGTCGCCAACTGCTGCGACGAGTAATATATCGTCTACATTCTGGCGTGATATAAACGTTTCGCTTGGTCAACGAAACAAGAGGCATCTACTACTAAGCGATGTAGCAGACCCGGTCAGGTTTCATCGTATACGACTGTTACATACATCAGGTAAGAATTCATGGGGCTTCTTGTATCGTATTTGTACTTCGGGGTTATCGTACCTCATCTCACGGTACGTGATGAGGAACGTAATAATTGTGCGTGAGCTCGGGCTTCGTAACTGGTTTTCTCAGTTTCTGTAATTCTTGAACAAGATACTAGTTCATCGCACTTATCCACGCGTTTCTTTCACATACGTATCTCATAAGAACTTAAGATGTATTAGGCAAGCCGATAACAGATTGCAGATATCGACACAAGTCAATAGATTCAATAATTGCATATAATCTGGCAATACTTATCAATTATATCAAATATAACAAATATTGGGTGGTCTGGAAAGTTCGTGCCGACTAACCTATATAATTTAATAACTGTATACTAAAATTTAAATCTTCTGTGTTTCAATTTTCCTTCAATATCGGACGAACTTTCCGGACAACCCAATATATAGAATTAAATGTATTAAAATAATTCGATACTGCAAAAATGGAATAATCATATAACATTTTATCAAAATTAAACTCTTTCGAAAAGAAAGAAAAATTAAAATGAAAAACTAGTAGTAACAGATTCAGCAATATTAAACGTAAGATATATTAAAAAATTAAATTCCTCGCTGTTTTTCAGAGAGCTTTGCAATAAATTAAATTAAATTAAATTAACAAAATAATAAGTTCAGTCAAATTCATTATTTTCAATAACATAAAAAAAATCCTTCTGCCGCAGAGGATGGGCAATTTGAGATAACAAAGAACGACACTGATGCAATAGTCAGCAGTGCGGAGTTTAGATGGCCTTAATTTCTTTTTGCGGAATCGCTACCCTTCATTCCCACGGCCATACCACGCGGCCGGGTAGTACGCGCGGGAAAAAAAGCGATCAACGTGGTGTAAATCACTCGTTCGCGTCGCATTAATTGATATTTATTATCGGGCGGCGGTCTAATTGCAATTAATAGAAGACTTTGTCGGCGTCCACAGCGTCGTGCATTGCGGTTACGCAAAAGTACCAATAAAGAGGGCTTTGCGGTCCTGACGGCCGACGCTCATTACTCGCATTTCGTCGCGGCAATAGGATTGCGGCCGCATCAACGTTGACGGCCGCCGGTATCACCGTTACTATGCGCGACAAATATTGAATGAAATCATTTTTCACCATTTCCATCGTGGCATTTCCCTGAAATACGCTAAGCACAAAACCACACGCGTGAGAGTTTCATGCCTGGACATAAATATGTATGTATGCAGTTTGACAGAAAGGTAGGGAGACTGTCTTCGCCGAGTCTCTTCATTACACCCATATTGTGCAAATATAGCGACATTTAAATATCAAGGTTCAATATAACTTTATTAATCACACACAAAGAAGCATCCGTTTATCTATTAACGATTGCCTCAATCCCTTAACATTTCAGAAAGATTCTACGTGTTTTGTTCATAAATCTTTTTCTGATCCTATAAAACCCGTGATTGTATTTTCGCTGTCGATCGATAGATATTATTATTCTTTTCTTTCTTTTTTCGATACATTCCATCCAATAATCCCTTCTCCCTTGTTTCCCAACCCCTCTCTCTCCTCCCCCCTCCCTCTCTCTCTCTCTCTATCTTTCTCTCTCTCTCTCTTGTATTGTTGTTTCTACCAACTCGCGATAAGTCGGCGCCGTGTTGCGACTCAATCGTGCGGCTCTTCCGCATAAATCTTACGGCCGGCATAAATCAATGTGACTCCAACAGCGTGATACCTAAAGAAATACCCCGATATATACGCGTTGAAGGACCCTTCGATCCGAGGAAGACACATAGGGTACCACTTATGGCTTTTTGTGTGTGTATTTTGTATGTGTGTGTGCGTGTGTTCTTCACCTAGCAAGACCCTAGCAATGCGTCACATCGAGTCTTCCTGCGCGTTCTGCAAGAAACTTTAAGAGTACAGTCTTAGCAAAGTTAAAGACCATCTTCTTTATAACATGATGATCACTATCTTTCTTCATTTGAATTGCGCATTAATGTGAGATATTCTGGCGAATTTTAAATTTAAGCTTCGTCGTAGGAGGAATACACTTTATTAAAAATATCTTGGTAAATTACAGAATTTCACCAATACTCAACGCAGAATGTATTTATCAGAAATTAATAAAAAATTTATACAAAATTGCAATTTATTCAAAACTCAACTTGTAAGATGATGATTGAAAAGTTTAATCTCGGAGAAGAAAATACTACGATAAGACGAGGATTAACACGATTGGATCGATTTGATAGACGAGATCCTCCTCGAGAAATCGAGGCAGTTTCGTATGAGGGTTAAACTACTACTGGAAGACAAAGGGCTCTCCGTGGTCTATTGGCCTCTTTATTTCTTCGTTCGTTCGCTTGGTGAGAGTAGATTCCCAAGCACTCGATGTTATTTACGACTGCTGATTTATCAGATGAAAGGAAGCGGCAGCTTAGAGGCTCGTCAGACGATCTCTGGTGACAATATAAGAAAGTATCTCTTTCTGCCTTTTCCCTGCTATATTCCTTGTGCTTTCTTCTAATAACGAGAGTTCTTCATTTCGCAAGATGTACGACTGATAATCTTTCATTATTTGGATTAGTGTGAGTCTCAGTATGTTCATAGTAATTATATATCAATTTTATTCTTTATTAATATAATTAAATATACATATATTACGAAATAATTAATGATGTTCCTACATTCGATTACTTTTTGATAAATACATGATATCCAGGCGTGAACAATACAGAAGACTGAAAAAAATTACGTCGCGATGCACAAACGCGTGAGAGAGGTCTCGATTAAGTAGTGATGCACGAGGAGAGCACTTGCAATCAGGGAGATTCGCGAGATTGCATAATTCAAAGCTGAACGGAAGATGTGCCTTCGCACGACACCGCTGATCTTTGCTACAGGCGCGAATGTATACATACCATTCAACGGGGCGGCCTTTGACGGCAAGACATAAAAATAATTTCGAAACCACAGTGGCTGATATACGAGCGAGCGAGAAGGCGAGGAAGAAAACGAAAGGAAAGGATATCTGGCGTTTGTGAGAGAGAGGAGAGGTGCTCGTAAAGTTTTCTGCCTGTGGCACAGCCACACAGTTTCTTACAGCCACGAATGAGCCACCCAACGTGGAACACCAACCCTTTTCATTCATGTCTTAAACCTCACTAATATACTCCGAGGCCGACCTTAAGGGTATATGCAGAGATTGAGTACTATGTGGGCGATGTAACGCGGAGATGCTTTCCATTGCGAACATCTCGCCTTCTCGATATCATTGACATTGAAATGCAAAGATTCAAAAAATTTTCCTGTGGTATGAATAAAATATATCAATTATATAGCGCGTAAAAAATGATAACATAATTTAATTATTTAGTATATATATACACATATATATATATATATATATATATTGTGTATATATATATATATATATATATATATATA